>NC_091383.1:12161052-12312180 GCF_038502225.1 Cherax quadricarinatus
ACTGAGACACAGCAGACTGTGGTGCACACTGAGACACAGCAGACTGTGGTGCACACTGAGACACAGGAGACTGTGGTGCACACTGAGACACAGCAGACTGTGGTGCACACTGAGACACAGCAGACTGTGGTGCACACTGAGACACAGCAGACTGTGGTGCACACTGAGACACAGGAGACTGTGTTGCACACTGAGACACAGCAGACTGTGGTGCACACTGAGACACAGCAGACTGTGGTGCACACTGAGACACAGCAGACTGTGGTGCACACTGAGACACAGCAGACTGTGGTGCACACTGAGACACAGCAGTCTGTGGTGCACACTGAGACACAGGAGACTGTGGTGCACACTGAGACACAGCAGACTGTGGTGCACACTGAGACACAGGAGGCTGTGTTGCACACTGAGACACAGCAGACTGTGGTGCACACTGAGACACAGCAGACTGTGGTGAACACTGAGACACAGCAGACTGTGGTGCACACTGAGACACAGCACACTGTGGTGCACACTGAGACACAGCAGACTGTGGTGCACACTGAGACACAGGAGACTGTGTTGCACACTGAGACACAGCAGACTGTGGTGCACACTGAGACACAGCAGACTGTGGTGCACACTGAGACACAGCAGACTGTGGTGCACACTGAGACACAGCAGACTGTGGTGCACACTGAGACACAGCAGACTGTGGTGCACACTGAGACACAGCAGACTGTGGTGCACACTGAGACACAGCAGACTGTGGTGCACACTGAGACACAGGAGACTGTGTTGCACACTGAGACACAGCAGACTGTGGTGCACACTGAGACACAGCAGACTGTGGTGCACACTGAGACACAGCAGACTGTGGTGCACACTGAGACACAGCAGACTGTGGTGCACACTGAGACACAGCAGACTGTGGTGCACACTGAGACACAGCAGAGTGCACACTGTGTGTTGCACACTGAGACACAGGAGACTGTGTTGCACACTGAGACACAGCAGACTGTGGTGCACACTGAGACACAGGAGACTGTGTTGCACACTGAGACACAGCAGACTGTGGTGCACACTGAGACACAGCAGACTGTGGTGCACACTGAGACACAGCAGACTGTGGTGCACACTGAGACACAGCAGACTGTGGTGCACACTGAGACACAGCAGACTGTGGTGCACACTGAGACACAGGAGACTGTGGTGCACACTGAGACACAGCAGACTGTGGTGCACACTGAGACACAGCAGACTGTGGTGCACACTGAGACACAGGAGACTGTGGTGCACACTGAGACACAGCAGACTGTGGTGCACACTGAGACACAGCAGACTGTGGTGCACACTGAGACACAGGAGACTGTGTGCACACTGAGACACAGCAGACTGTGGTGACTGTGGTGCACACTGAGACACAGCAGACTGTGGTGCACACTGAGACCCAGCAGACTGTGGTGCACAATGAGACACAGGAGACTGTGGTGCACACTGAGACACAGCAGACTGTGGTGCACACTGAGACACAGCAGACTGTGGTGCACACTGAGACACAGCAGACTGTGGTGCACACTGAGACACAGCAGACCGTGTTGCACACTGAGACACAGGACTGTGGTGCACACTGACTGAGGTGCACACTGAGCCACAGGAGACTGTGGTGCACACTGAGACACAGCAGACTGTGGTGCACACTGAGACACAGGAGACTGTGGTGCACACTGAGACACAGGAGACTGTGGTGCACACTGAGACACAGGAGACTGTGGTGCACACTGAGACACAGCAGACTGTAGTGCACACTGAGACACAGCAGACTGTGGTGCACACTGAGACACAGGAGACTGTGGTGCACACTGAGACACAGCAGACTGTGGTGCACACTGAGACACAGCAGACTGTGGTGCACAGTGAGACACAGGAGACTGTGGTGCACACTGAGACACAGCAGACTGTGGTGCACACTGAGACACAGCAGACTGTGGTGCACACTGAGACACAGGAGACTGTGGTGCACACTGAGACACAGCAGACTGTGGTGCACACTGAGACACAGCAGACTGTGGTGCACACTGAGACACAGCAGACTGTGGTGCACACTGAGACACAGCAGACTGTGGTGCACACTGAGACACAGCAGACTGTGGTGCACACTGAGACACAGGAGACTGTGTTGCACACTGAGACACAGGAGACTGTGGTGCACACTGAGACACAGGAGACTGTGGTGCACACTGAGACACAGCAGACTGTGGTGCACACTGAGACACAGCAGACTGTGGTGCACACTGAGACACAGGAGACTGTGGTGCACACTGAGACACAGCAGACTGTGGTGCACACTGAGACACAGCAGACTGTGGTGCACACTGAGACACAGCAGACTGTGGTGCACACTGAGACACAGCAGACTGTGGTGCACACTGAGACACAGCAGACTGTGGTGCACACTGAGACACAGGAGACTGTGGTGCACACTGAGACACAGCAGACTGTGGTGCACACTGAGACACAGGAGACTGTGGTGCACACTGAGACACAGCAGACTGTGGTGCACACTGAGACACAGGAGACTGTGGTGCACACTGAGACACAGCAGACTGTAGTGCACACTGAGACACAGCAGACTGTGGTGCACACTGAGACACAGGAGACTGTGGTGCACACTGAGACACAGCAGACTGTGGTGCACACTGAGACACAGCAGACTGTGGTGCACAGTGAGACACAGGAGACTGTGGTGCACACTGAGACACAGCAGACTGTGGTGCACACTGAGACACAGCAGACTGTGGTGCACACTTAGACACAGGAGACTGTGGTGCACACTGAGACACAGCAGACTGTGGTGCACACTGAGACACAGCAGACTGTGGTGCACAGTGAGACACAGCAGACTGTGGTGCATACTGAGACACAGCAGACTGTGGTGCACACTGAGACACAGCAGACTATGGTGCACACTGAGACACAGGAGACTGTGGAGCACACTGAGACACAGGAGACTGTGGTGCACACTGAGACACAGGAGACTGTGGTGCACACTGAGACACAGCAGACTGTGGTGCACACTGAGACACAGCAGACTGTGGTGCACACTGAGACACAGCAGACTGTGGTGCACACTGAGACACAGCAGACTGTCTTGCACACTGACACACAGGAGACTGTGGTGCACACTGAGACACAGCAGACTGTGGTGCACACTGAGACACAGCAGACTGTGGTGCACACTGAGACACAGCAGACTGTGGTGCACACTGAGACACAGCAGACTGTGTTGCACACTGAGACACAGGAGACTGTGGTGCACACTGAGACACAGGAGACTGTGGTGCACACTGAGACACAGGAGACTGTGGTGCACACTGAGACACAGCAGACTGTGGTGCACACTGAGACACAGCAGACTGTGGTGCACACTGAGACACAGCAGACTGTGGTGCACACTGAGACACAGCAGACTGTGGTGCACACTGAGACACAGCAGACTGTGGTGCACACTGAGACACAGCAGACTGTGGTGCACACTGAGACACAGGAGACTGTGGTGCACACTGAGACACAGCAGACTGTGGTGCACACTGAGACACAGCAGACTGTGGTGCACACTGAGACACAGGAGACTGTGGTGCACACTGAGACACAGGAGACTGTGGTGCACACTGAGACACAGGAGACTGTGGTGCACACTGAGACACAGCAGACTGTGGTGCACACTGAGACACAGCAGACTGTGGTGCACACTGAGACACAGCAGACTGTGGTGCACACTGAGACACAGCAGACTGTGGTGCACACTGAGACACAGCAGACTGTGGTGCACACTGAGACACAGCAGACTGTGGTGCACACTGAGACACAGCAGACTGTGGTGCACACTGAGACACAGCAGACTGTGGTGCACACTGAGACACAGGAGACTGTGGTGCACACTGAGACACAGGAGACTGTGGTGCACACTGAGACACAGCAGACTGTGGTGCACACTGAGACACAGCAGACTGTGGTGCACACTGAGACACAGCAGACTGTGGTGCACACTGAGACACAGCAGACTGTGGTGCACACTGAGACACAGGAGACTGTGGTGCACACTGAGACACAGCAGACTGTGGTGCACACTGAGACACAGCAGACTGTGGTGCACACTGAGACACAGGAGACTGTGGTGCACACTGAGACACAGCAGACTGTGGTGCACACTGAGACACAGCAGACTGTGGTGCACACTGAGACACAGGAGACTGTGGTGCACACTGAGACACAGGAGACTGTGGTGCACACTGAGACACAGCAGACTGTGGTGCACACTGAGACACAGCAGACTGTGGTGCACACTGAGACACAGCAGACTGTGGTGCACACTGAGACACAGCAGACTGTGGTGCACACTGAGACACAGGAGACTGTGGTGCACACTGAGACACAGCAGACTGTGGTGCACACTGAGACACAGCAGACTGTGGTGCACACTGAGACACAGCAGACTGTGGTGCACACTGAGACACAGCAGACTGTGGTGCACACTGAGACACAGGAGACTGTGGTGCACACTGAGACACAGCAGACTGTGGTGCACACTGAGACACAGCAGACTGTGGTGCACACTGAGACACAGCAGACTGTGGTGCACACTGAGACACAGGAGACTGTGGTGCACACTGAGACACAGGAGACTGTGGTGCACACTGAGACACAGGAGACTGTGGTGCACACTGAGACACAGCAGACTGTGGTGCACACTGAGACACAGCAGACTGTGGTGCACACTGAGACACAGGAGACTGTGGTGCACACTGAGACACAGCAGACTGTGGTGCACACTGAGACACAGGAGACTGTGGTGCACACTGAGACACAGGAGACTGTGGTGCACACTGAGACACAGCAGACTTTGGTGCACACTGAGACACAGCAGACTGTGGTGCACACTGAGACACAGGAGACTGTGGTGCACACTGAGACACAGGAGACTGTGGTGCACACTGAGACACAGGAGACTGTGGTGCACACTGAGACACAGCAGACTGTGGTGCACACTGAGACACAGCAGACTGTGGTGCACACTGAGACACAGCAGACTGTGGTGCACACTGAGACACAGCAGACTGTGGTGCACACTGAGACACAGGAGACTGTGGTGCACACTGAGACACAGCAGACTGTGGTGCACACTGAGACACAGCAGACTGTGGTGCACACTGAGACACAGGAGACTGTGGTGCACACTGAGACACAGCAGACTGTGGTGCACACTGAGACACAGCAGACTGTGGTGCACACTGAGACACAGCAGACTGTGGTGCACACTGAGACACAGCAGACTGTGGTGCACACTGAGACACAGCAGACTGTGGTGCACACTGAGACACAGGAGACTGTGGTGCACACTGAGACACAGGAGACTGTGGTGCACACTGAGACACAGGAGACTGTGGTGCACACTGAGACACAGCAGACTGTGGTGCACACTGAGACACAGGAGACTGTGGTGCACACTGAGACACAGCAGACTGTGGTGCACACTGAGACACAGCAGACTGTGGTGCACACTGAGACACAGCAGACTGTGGTGCACACTGAGACACAGCCAGCAGACTGCACACTGAGACACAGCAGACTGTGGTGCACACTGAGACACAGCAGACTGTGGTGCACACTGAGACACAGCAGACTGTGGTGCACACTGAGACACAGGAGACTGTGGTGCACACTGAGACACAGGAGACTGTGGTGCACACTGAGACACAGCAGACTGTGGTGCACACTGAGACACAGCAGACTGTGGTGCACACTGAGACACAGCAGACTGTGGTGCACACTGAGACACAGGAGACTGTGGTGCACACTGAGACACAGGAGACTGTGGTGCACACTGAGACACAGCAGACTGTGGTGCACACTGAGACACAGGAGACTGTGGTGCACACTGAGACACAGGAGACTGTGGTGCACACTGAGACACAGCAGACTGTGGTGCACACTGAGACACAGGAGACTGTGGTGCACACTGAGACACAGCAGACTGTGGTGCACACTGAGACACAGGAGACTGTGGTGCACACTGAGACACAGCAGACTGTGGTGCACACTGAGACACAGCAGACTGTGGTGCACACTGAGACACAGGAGACTGTGGTGCACACTGAGACACAGCAGACTGTGGTGCACACTGAGACACAGCAGACTGTGGTGCACACTGAGACACAGGAGACTGTGGTGCACACTGAGACACAGCAGACTGTGGTGCACACTGAGACACAGCAGACTGTGGTGCACACTGAGACACAGGAGACTGTGGTGCACACTGAGACACAGGAGACTGTGGTGCACACTGAGACACAGCAGACTGTGGTGCACACTGAGACACAGCAGACTGTGGTGCACACTGAGACACAGCAGACTGTGGTGCACACTGAGACACAGGAGACTGTGTTGCACACTGAGACACAGGAGACTGTGGTGCACACTGAGACACAGGAGACTGTGGTGCACACTGAGACACAGGAGACTGTGGTGCACACTGAGACACAGCAGACTGTGGTGCACACTGAGACACAGCAGACTGTGGTGCACACTGAGACACAGCAGACTGTGGTGCACACTGAGACACAGCAGACTGTGGTGCACACTGAGACACAGGAGACTGTGGTGCACACTGAGACACAGCAGACTGTGGTGCACACTGAGACACAGGAGACTGTGGTGCACACTGAGACACAGGAGACTGTGGTGCACACTGAGACACAGGAGACTGTGGTGCACACTGAGACACAGGAGACTGTGGTGCACACTGAGACACAGGAGACTGTGGTGCACACTGAGACACAGGAGACTGTGGTGCACACTGAGACACAGGAGACTGTGGTGCACACTGAGACACAGGAGACTGTGGTGCACACTGAGACACAGGAGACTGTGGTGCACACTGAGACACAGGAGACTGTGGTGCACACTGAGACACAGGAGACTGTGGTGCACACTGAGACACAGGAGACTGTGGTGCACACTGAGACACAGGAGACTGTGGTGCACACTGAGACACAGGAGACTGTGGTGCACACTGAGACACAGGAGACTGTGGTGCACACTGAGACACAGGAGACTGTGGTGCACACTGAGACACAGGAGACTGTGGTGCACACTGAGACACAGGAGACTGTGGTGCACACTGATACACAGCAGACTGTGGTGCACACTGAGACACAGGAGACTGTGGTGCACACTGAGACAAGAGACTGTGGTGCACACTGAGACACAGGAGACTGTGGTGCACACTGAGACACAGGAGACTGTGGTGCACACTGAGACACAGGAGACTGTGGTGCACACTGAGACACAGGAGACTGTGGTGCACACTGAGACACAGGAGACTGTGGTGCACACTGAGACACAGGAGACTGTGGTGCACACTGAGACACAGGAGACTGTGGTGCACACTGAGACACAGGAGACTGTGGTGCACACTGAGACACAGGAGACTGTGGTGCACACTGAGACACAGGAGACTGTGGTGCACACTGAGACACAGGAGACTGTGGTGCACACTGAGACACAGGAGACTGTGGTGCACACTGAGACACAGGAGACTGTGGTGCACACTGAGACACAGGAGACTGTTGTGCACACTGATGCACAGGAGACTGTGGTGCACACTGAGACACAGGAGACTGTGGTGCACACTGAGACACAGGAGACTGTGGTGCACACTGAGACACAGGAGACTGTGGTGCACACTGAGACACAGGAGACTGTGGTGCACACTGAGACACAGGAGACTGTGGTGCACACTGAGACACAGGAGACTGTGGTGCACACTGAGACACAGGAGACTGTGGTGCACACTGAGACACAGGAGACTGTGGTGCACACTGAGACACAGGAGACTGTGGTGCACACTGAGACACAGGAGACTGTGGTGCACACTGAGACACAGGAGACTGTGGTGCACACTGAGACACAGGAGACTGTGGTGCACACTGAGACACAGGAGACTGTGGTGCACACTGAGACACAGGAGACTGTGGTGCACACTGAGACACAGGAGACTGTGGTGCACACTGAGACACAGGAGACTGTGGTGCACACTGAGACACAGGAGACTGTGGTGCACACTGAGACACAGGAGACTGTGGTGCACACTGAGACACAGGAGACTGTGGTGCACACTGAGACACAGGAGACTGTGGTGCACACTGAGACACAGGAGACTGTGGTGCACACTGAGACACAGGAGACTGTGGTGCACACTGAGACACAGGAGACTGTGGTGCACACTGAGACACAGGAGACTGTGGTGCACACTGAGACACAGGAGACTGTGGTGCACACTGAGACACAGGAGACTGTGGTGCACACTGAGACACAGGAGACTGTGGTGCACACTGAGACACAGGAGACTGTGGTGCACACTGAGACACAGGAGACTGTGGTGCACACTGAGACACAGGAGACTGTGGTGCACACTGAGACACAGCAGACTGTGGTGCACACTGAGACACAGGAGACTGTGGTGCACACTGAGACACAGCAGACTGTGGTGCACACTGAGACACAGGAGACTGTGGTGCACACTGAGACAGAGGAGACTGTGGTGCACACTGAGACACAGGAGACTGTGGTGCACACTGAGACACAGGAGACTGTGGTGCACACTGAGACACAGGAGACTGTGGTGCACACTGAGACACAGGAGACTGTGGTGCACACTGAGACACAGGAGACTGTGGTGCACACTGAGACACAGGAGACTGTGGTGCACACTGAGACACAGGAGACTGTGGTGCACACTGAGACACAGGAGACTGTGGTGCACACTGAGACACAGGAGACTGTGGTGCACACTGAGACACAGGAGACTGTGGTGCACACTGAGACACAGGAGACTGTGGTGCACACTGAGACACAGCAGACTGTGGTGCACACTGAGACACAGGAGACTGTGGTGCACACTGAGACACAGGAGACTGTGGTGCACACTGAGACACAGGAGACTGTGGTGCACACTGAGACACAGGAGACTGTGGTGCACACTGAGACACAGGAGACTGTGGTGCACACTGAGACACAGGAGACTGTGGTGCACACTGAGACACAGGAGACTGTGGTGCACACTGAGACACAGCAGACTGTGGTGCACACTGAGACACAGGAGACTGTGGTGCACACTGAGACACAGGAGACTGTGGTGCACACTGAGACACAGGAGACTGTGGTGCACACTGAGACACAGCAGACTGTGGTGCACACTGAGACACAGCAGACTGTGGTGCACACTGAGACACAGGAGACTGTGGTGCACACTGAGACACAGCAGACTGTGGTGCACACTGAGACACAGCAGACTGTGGTGCACACTGAGACACAGCAGACTGTGGTGCACACTGAGACACAGGAGACTGTGGTGCACACTGAGACACAGGAGACTGTGGTGCACACTGAGACACAGGAGACTGTGGTGCACACTGAGACACAGCAGACTGTGGTGCACACTGAGACACAGGAGACTGTGGTGCACACTGAGACACAGGAGACTGTGGTGCACACTGAGACACAGGAGACTGTGGTGCACACTGAGACACAGCAGACTGTGGTGCACACTGAGACACAGGAGACTGTGGTGCACACTGAGACACAGGAGACTGTGGTGCACACTGAGACACAGCAGACTGTGGTGCACACTGAGACACAGGAGACTGTGGTGCACACTGAGACACAGGAGACTGTGGTGCACACTGAGACACAGCAGACTGTGGTGCACACTGAGACACAGGAGACTGTGGTGCACACTGAGACACAGGAGACTGTGGTGCACACTGAGACACAGGAGACTGTGGTGCACACTGAGACACAGGAGACTGTGGTGCACACTGAGACACAGGAGACTGTGGTGCACACTGAGACACAGGAGACTGTGGTGCACACTGAGACACAGCAGACTGTGGTGCACACTGAGACACAGGAGACTGTGGTGCACACTGAGACACAGGAGACTGTGGTGCACACTGAGACACAGGAGACTGTGGTGCACACTGAGACACAGGAGACTGTGGTGCACACTGAGACACAGGAGACTGTGGTGCACACTGAGACACAGGAGACTGTGGTGCAAACTGAGAAACAGGAGACTGTGGTGCACACTGAGACACAGGAGACTGCTGTGCACACTGACACACAGGAGACTGTGGTGCACACTGAGACACAGGAGACTGTGGTGCACACTGAGACACAGGAGACTGTGGTGCACACTGAGTCATAGGAGATATCGGTGCACGCTGAGGCACAGGAGATTGTGGTGCACACTGAGGCACAGGAATCTGTCGTGCACAACTAGGCAAAAGAGACTGTGGTGCACATCAAGACACATAAGACTGCGGTGTACACTAAGACACACGACACTGTGGTGCACACTGAGGAACAAGAGACTGTGGTGCACACTCAGACACAGGAGACTGTGGTGCACACTAAGACACAGGAGGCTGTGATGCACCCTGAGACACAGGAATCTGTCGTGCACACCTAGGCAAAAGAGACTGTGGTGCATACTAAGACACAGAAGGCTGTGATGCACACTGAGACACAGGAATCTGTCGTGCACACCTAGGCAAAAGAGACTGTGGTGCATACTAAGACACAGAAGGTTGTGATGCTCACTGAGACACAGGAGGCTGTAGTGCACACTGATGCACAAGAGACTGTGGTGCACACTCACGCACAGGAGAATGTGGTGCACACTAAGGCAGAGGAAACTGTGGTGCACACTGAAATGCAGGAGACCCTGGTGCACACTGTGGCAAAAGAGACTATCTTGCACACTGAGGCACATGAGATTGTGGTGCACACTGAGACACAGGAGACTGTTTTGCACACTGACACACAGGAGACTGTGGTGCACACTGAGACACAGGAGACTGTGGTGCACACTGAGACACAGGAGACTGTGGTGCACACTGAGACACAGGAGTCCGTGGTGCACACTGAGACACAGGAGACTGTGGTGCACACTGAAACACAGGAGACTGTGGTGGACACTGAGACACAGGAGACTGTGGTGCACACTGAGACACAGGAGACTGTGGTGCACACTGAGACACAGGAGACTGTGGTGCAAACTGAGAAACAGGAGACTGTGGTGCACACTGAGACACAGGAGACTGTGGTGCACACTGAGACACTGGAGACTGTGGTGCACACTGAGAAACAGGAGACTGTGGTGCACACTGAGACACAGGAGACTGTGGCGCATACTGAGACACAGGAGACTGTTGTGCACACTGAGACACAGGATACTGTGGTGCACACTGAGACACAGGAGACTGTGGTGCATACTGAGACACAGGAGACTGTGGTGCACACTGAGACACAGGAGAATGTGGTAGACACTGAGAAACAGGAGACTGTCGTGCACACTGAGACACAGGAGACTGTGGTGCACACTGAGGTACAGGAGACTGTGGTGCACACTGAGGCACAGGAGACTCTTGTGCACACTGAGGCACAGGAAACAGTGTTGCACACTGAGGCACAGGAGACTGATGGGCACTTAGGCACAGGAGACTGGTGCACACTGAGACACAGGAAAATGTGGTGCACACTAAGGCACAGAAGACCGTGGTACACACTAAGGCAGAGAAAAGAGTGGTGCACAATGAGGCACAGGAGACTCTGGTGCACACTGATGCAAAGCAGACTGTGGTGCACACTGAGGCACAGGAAACGGAGGTGCACACTTAAATGCACGAGACCTTGGCGCACGCTGAGGCACAGGAGACTGTGGTGCGCAATGAGTCATAGGAGATATCGGTGCACGCTGAGGCACAGGAGATTGTGGTGCACACTGAGGCACAGGAATCTGTCGTGCACAACTAGGCAAAAGAGACTGAGGTGCACATCAAGACACATAAGACTGCGGTGTACACTAAGACACACGACATTGTGGTGCACACTGAGGAACAAGAGACTGTGGTGCACACTCAGACACAGGAGGCTGTGATGCACCCTGAGACACAGGAATCTGTCGTGCATACCTAGGCAAAAGAGACTGTGGTGCATACTAAGACACAGAAGGCTGTGATGCACAATGAGACACAGGAGGCTGTAATGCACACTGATGCACAAGAGACTGTGGTGCACACTGACGCAAAGGAGAATATGGTGCACAATAAGGCAGAGGAAACTGTGGTGCACAATGAAATGTAGGAGACCCTGGTTCACACTGTGGCAAAAGAGACTATCGTACACACTGAGACACATGAGATTGTGGTGCACATTGAGACACAGGAGACTGTTTTGCACACTGACACACAGGAGACTGTGGTGCACACTGAGACACAGGAGACTGTGGTAAACACTGAGACACAGGAGACTGTGGTGCACACTGAGGCACAGCAGACTGTGGTGCACACTGTGGCACAGGAGACTGTGGTGCACAATGAGACAGAGGAGACTGTGGTGCACACTGACACACAGGAGACTGTGGTGCACACTGAGGTACATGTTACTGTGGTGCACACTGAGGCACAGGAGACTGTGGTACACACTGAGACACAGAAAATTGATGTGCAAAATGTGGCACATGAGACATTGGTGCACACTAAGGCAGAGGAGACTGTGGTGCACACTGAGACACAGGAGACTGTGGTGCACACTGAGACACAGCAGACTGTGGTGCACACTGAGACACAGGAGACTGTGGTGCACACTGAGACACAGGAGACTGTGGTGCACACTGAGACACAGGAGACTGTGGTGCACACTGAGACACAGTAGACTCCCGTGAAAACTGAGGTACAGGAGACTGTTGTGCAGACTGAGATGCATTAGACTCTGGTGCACACTGAGGCAAAGGAGACTGTGGTGCACGCTGAGGCACACGAGACTGTGGTGCACACCGAGACTCACGAGACTGTGGTGCACACTGAGACACAGGAGACTGTGGTGCACACTGAGACACAGTAGACTCCGGTGAAAACTGAGGTACAGGAGACTGCTGTGCAGACTGAGATGCATTAGACTCTGGTGCACACTGAGACACAGGAGACTGCGGTGCAAACTGACTCACAAGAGACTGTGGTGCACACTGAGGCACAGGAGACTGTGGTGCACACTAAGACACAGGAGACTGTGGTGCACTCTGAGACACAGGAGACTGTGGTGCACACTGAGACACAGGAGACTGTGGTGCACACTGAGTCACAGGAGACTGTGGTGCACACTGAGACACAGGAGACTGTGGTGCACACTGAGACACAGGAGACTCCGGTGCACATTGATGCACAGGACACTGTGGTGCACATTGAGATGCAGGAGACTGTGGTGCACACTTAGACAGAGGAGACAGCGGTGCACATTGAGGCAAAGGAGATTGTGGTGCACACTGAGGCACAGGAGACTGTGGCACACACTGAGGCAAAGGAGACTGTGGTGCACACTGAGACACAGGAGACTGCAGTGCACACTGAGGCATAGGGAACTGTGGTGCACACTGAGGTACAGGAGGCTGTGATGCACACAGGGGCACAGGAGACTTTGGTGCACACTGAGACACAGGAAACTGTGGTGCACACTGAGGAACAGGAGACTGTGGAGCAGATTGAGGCACAGGAGACTGTGGTGCACAGTTAGACACAGGAGACTGTGTTGCACACTGAGACACAGGAGACTCTGATGCACACTGAGGCACAGGAGACTGTGGTGCACACTGACGCAGAGGAGACTTTGGTGCACATTGAGACACAGGAGACCGAGGTGCACACTGAGACACAGAAGACTGTGTTGCACACTGAGACACAGGAGTCTGTGGTGCACACTGAGACACAGGAGTCTGTGGTGCACACTGAGACACAGGAGACTCTGGTGCACACTGAGGCACAGGAGACTCTGGTGCACACTGAGGCACGGAAGACTGTCGTACACACTGAGGCAGAGAAAACAGTGGTGCACACTTAGGCACAGGAGACTGTGGTGCACACTGAGGCACAGGAAACTGTTGTGCACAATGAAACGTAGGAGACCCTGGTGCACACTGAGGCACACGAGACAGTGGTGCACAATGAGACACAGGAGACAGAGGTGCAGACTAAGGCACAGGAGATTGTGGTGCACACTGAAGCACAGGAGACTGTGGTGCACACCAAGACACAGAAGACTGTGGTGCACACTAAGACACAGGTCACTGTGGTGCACACTGAGGCACTGGAGACTGTGGTACACACTGAGGTACAGGAGACTGTGGTGCATACTGAGACACAGGAGACACTTGTGCACACTGATGCACATGAGACAGTGGTGCACAATGAGACACAGGAGACAGTGGTGCACACTGAGACACAGGAGACTGTTGTGCACACTGAGGCACAGGAGACTGTGGTGCACACTGTGGCACAGGAGTCTGTGGTGCACACTGAGACAGAGGAGACTGTGGTGCACACTGAGACAGAGGAGACTGTGATGCACACTGAGACACAGGAGACTATGGTGTACACTGAGGCAGATGAGACTGTGGTGCACACCGAGACATAGGAGACAGTGGTGCACACTGAGGCACAGGACACTGTGGTGCCTTCGAGACACTGGAAACAGTTGTGAACACTGAGACCCAGGAGACAGTGGTGCACACTGAGGCACAGGACACTGTGGTGCTCTCTGAGACCCAGGAGACTGCAGTGCACACTGAGGCAGAGGAGACTGTGATGCACAATGAGATGCAGGAGATTGGGGTGCGCATTGAGCCACAGAAAACTGTGGTGCACACTGAGGCGAAAGAGACTCTGATGCACTCTGAGACACAGGAGACTGTTGTGCACACTGAGACACAGGAGACTGCGGTGAACACTGAGGCACAGGAGACTGTTGTGCACACTGACGCACAGGAGACTGTGGTGCACACTGAGACACATGAAACTGTGGTGCACACTGAGGCACAGGAGACAGAGGTGCAAACTGAGACACAGGAGACGGTGGAGCACACTGAGACACAGGAGACTGCGGTGCACACTCAGGCAAAGGAGACTGTGGTGCACACTGAGACACAGGAGACTGTGGTGCACAATGAGGCACAGGAAACAGTGGTGCACACTGAGGCACAGGAGACTGATGGGCACACTGAGGCACAGGAGACTGGTGCACACTTAGACATAGGAGTTTGTGGTGCTAACTGAGGCACAGGAGACAGAGGGGCACACTGAGGCACAGGAGACTCTGGTGCATACTGAGGCGCAGGGGACTGTGGTGCACACTGAGATGCAGGAAACTGTGGTGCACACTGAGACACAGAAGACTACTGTGCACACTGAGGCACAGGAGACTGTGGTGCACACTGAGGCACAGGAGACTGTTGTGCACACTGAGACACAGGAGACAGTGGTGCACACTGAGGCAGATGAGACTGTGGTGCACACTGAGACATAGGAGACAGTGGTGCACACTGAGGCACAGGAAACTGTGGTGCACACTGAGGCGAAGGAGACTGTGGTGCACACTGAGACACAGGAGACTGTTGTGCACACTGAGACACAGGAGACTGCTGTGCACACTGAGGCACAGGAGACTGTTGTGCTCATTGACGCACAGAAGACTGTGGTACACACTGCGATACAGGAAACTGTGGTGCACACTGAGGCAAAGGAGACTGTGGTGCAAACTAAGATGCAGGAGACGTTGATGCACACTGAGACACAGGAGACTGCGGTGCACATTGAGGCAAAGGAGACTGTGGTGCACACTGAGACACAGAAGACTGTGGTGCACACTGAGGCACATGAGACTGTGGTTCACACTGAGGCACAGGAAAGTGTGGTGCACACTGAGGCACAGGAAACAGTGGTGCACATTGAGCCACAGGAGTCTGAGGGGCACACTGAGGCACAGGAGACCGGTTCACACTGAGGCACAGGAAACTGTGGTGCACACTGAGACACAAGAGACAGAGGTGCACACTGAGGTACAGGAGATTGTGGTGCACACTGAGGCGCAGAAGACTGTGGCGCTCACCAAGACACAGAAGACTGTGGTGTACTCCACTACCAGGACACTGTGGTGCACGCTGAGGCACAAGAGACTGTTGTGCACACTCAGACACAGGAGACTATGGTGCACACTAAGACACAGGAGGCTGTGATGCAAACTGAGACACAGGAGACTGTGGTGCAAACTAAGGCACAAGAGGCTGTGGTGCACACTTAGGCACAAGAGACTCTGGTGCACACTGACGCACAGCAGACTATAGTGCACACTGAGACACAGGAGATTGTGGTGAAGACTGAGGCAGAGGAGACTGTAGTGGACTCTAAGACACAAGAGGCAGTGGCGCACACTAAGGCACAATAGACTGTGGTGCACATTGAGACACAGCAGACTGTGGTGCACACTGAGGCACAGGAGGCTGTAGTGCACACTTAGGCACAAGAGACTGTGGTGCACAATGAGTCACAGGAGACTGTGGTGCACACTGAGACACAACGATGCTGCGGTGCACACTGAGACACAGTAGGCTGTGGTGCACACTAAGGAACAGTAGACTGTGGTGCACACTGAGACACAGGAAATTGTGATGCACACAGATTCAAATGAGACTCTGTTGCACACTGAGGCACAGGAGACTGCGGTGCACACTGAGGCACCGGGGACTATGTTGCACATTGAGCCACATGAGACTCTAGTGCACACTGAGGCTCAAGAGACTGTGGTGCACACTGAGACATAGGAGACTGAGGTGCACACTGAGACACAGGAGAATGTCGTGCACACTGATTCACATGAGACTGTGGTGCACACTGAGACACAGGAGACTGTGGTGCACACTGATGCACAGGAGATTGTGGTGCACACTGAGGCATAGGAGAATGTGATGCACACTGAGACACAGGAGACTCTGGTGCACTCTGAGACACCAGAGATTGTGGTGCACAATGAGGCACAAGAGACAGTGGTGCACACTGAGACACAGGAGATTGTGGTGCTCACTGAAACTCAGGAGATTGTGGTGCACACTGAGACGCAGGAGACTGACGCACACTGAGGTACAGGAGACTGTGGTTCACACTGAGGCACAGGAGACTGTGGTGCACACTGAGGCACACTACTGAGACACAGGAGACTGAGACACAGGAGACTGTGGTGCACTGTGATGCATACTGAGGTACAGGAGACTGGTTCACACTGAGGCACATGAGACTGTGGTGCACACTGATACACAGGAGACTGTGGTACACACTAAGACACAGGAGACTCTGGTGCACACTGAGGTACAGGAGACTGGTTCACACTGAGGCACAGGAGACTGTGGTGCACACTAAGACACGGGAGACTGTGGTGCACACTGAGGGACAGGAGACTGTGATGCACACTGAGACACAGGAGACTGTGATGCACACTGAGACACAGGAGACTGTGATGCACACTGAGACTCAGGAGACTCTGATGCACACTGAGGCACATGAGACTGTGATGCACACTGAGGCACATGAGAGTGTGGTGCACACTGAGGCACATGAGAGTGTGGTGCACACTGAGACACAGGAGATTGTGGTACACACTAAAACACAGGAGACTACGGTGCACGCTGAGGTTCAGGAGACTGTGGTGCACACTGAGGCACAGGAAACAGTGGTGCACACATAGGCACAGGAGACTGAGGGGCACACAGAGGCAGAGGAGACTGGTTCAAACTGACGCACAGGAAACTGTGGTGCACACTGAAATGCAGGAGACCCTTGCGCACACTGAGGCACAGAAGACTGTGGTGCAAACTGAGACGCAGAAGACGGTGGGGCACACTGAGACACACGAGACTGTGGTGCAAAATGAAGCAAAGGAGACTGTGGTGCACACTGAGACACAGGAGACTACTGTGCACAATGAGACACAGGAGACTGTGATGCACACTGAGTCACAGGAAACTCTGATGCACACTGAGGCACATGAGACTGAGGTGCACACTGAGACACAGGAGACTCGTACACACTAAGACACTGGAGACTCTTGTGTACACTGAGGTTCAGGAAACTGTGGTTCACACTGAGGCACAGGAGACTGTGGTGCACACTGAGGCACAGGAGACTGAGGGGCACACTGAGACACAGGAGACTGGTGCACACTGAGGCACAGGAGACTGGTTCACACTGAGGCACAGGAAACTGTGGTGCACTCTGAAATGCAGGAGACCCTTGTGCACACTGAGGCACAGGAGATTGTGGTGCATACTGAGACACAAAAGACAGCGGTGCACACTGAGTCACACGACATTGTGGTGCACGCTGAGGCACAGAAGACTGTGGTGAACACCAAGACACAAAAGACTGTAGTGTACTCTACTACACAGGACACTGTGGAACACTGTTGTGCACACTCAGACACAGGAGACTATCGTGCACACTAAGGCAAAGGAGGCAGTGATGCAAACTGAGACACAGGAGACTGTGGTGCACACTAAGGCACAGGAGGCTGTGGTGCACACTTAGGCACAAGACACTCTGGTGCACGCTCACGCACAGAAGACTTTGGTGCACACTGAGACACAGGAGATTATGGTGAAGACTGAGGCACAGGAGACTGTGGTGCACACTGAGCCACTACAGACTGTGGTGTACAATGAGTCACAGGAGACTGTGATGCACACTGAGACACAACGAGGCTGCGGTGCACACTTAGACACAGGAGGCTGTGGTGCACACTGAGGCACAGGAGACTGTGGTGCACACTGAGGCACAGGAGACTGTGGTGCACACTGAGGCACAGGAGGCTGTGGTGCACACTGAGGCACAGGAGACTGTGGTGCACACTGAGGCACAGGAGGCTGTGGTGCACACTGAGGCACTACAGACTGTGGTGTACAATGAGTCACAGGAGACTGTGACGCACACTGAGACACAGGAGGCTGTGGTGCACACTGAGGCACAAGAGACTGTGGTGCGCACTGAGACACAGGAGATTGTGGTGCACACTGATTCATATGAGACTGTTGCACACTGAGACACAGGAGACTGCGTTGCACACTGAGGCACATGAGACTGTGGTACACACTGAGGCTCAAGAGACTGTGGTGCACACTGAGACAGAGGAGACTGTGGTGCACGCTGAGACACAGGAGACTGTCGTGCACACTGAGGCACAGGAGACTGTGGTGCACACTGAGGCACAGGAGACTGTGGTGCACACTGAGGCATAGGAGATTGTGATGCACACTGAGACACAGGAGACTGTGGTGCACACAGAGACACAAAAGATTGTGGTGCACACTGAGACTCAGGAGACTGTGGTGCACACTGAGGCACAGGAGACTGTTGTGCACACTGAGACACAGGAGACAGTGATGCACTCTGAGACACAGGAAACAGTGGTACACACTTAGACACATGAGACAGTGGTCACTCTGAGGCAGAGTAGACTGTGGTGCACACTGAGGCACAGGAGACTGTGGTGCACACAGAGACACAGGAGACTGTGGTGCACACTGAGACGCAAAAGACTGTTGTGCATACTGAGGCACAGAAAACTGTGGTGCACACTAAGACACAGGAGACTGTGGTGCACACTTAGGCACAGGAGACTGTGGTGCACACTAAGGCGCAGGAGACTGTGGTGCACACTGATGCACAGGAGATTGTAGTGCACACTGAGACACAGGAGATTGTGATGCACACTGAGACCCAGGAGACTGAGGTGCACACTTAGACACAGGAGAATGTTGTGCCACTGAGACAGAGGAGACAGTTTTGCGCACTGAGACACAGGAGACAGTGGTGCACACTGACGCACAGGAGACTGTGGTGCACACTAAGGCACAGGAGACAGTGGTGCACACTGAGGCACAGGAGACTGTGGTGCACACTGAGGCACAGGAGACTGTGGTGCACACTGAGGCACAGGAGACAGTGGAGCACACAGAGACACAGGAGACAGTGGTGCACACTGAGACACAGGAGACAGTGGTGCACACTGAGGCAGAGGAGACTGTAATGCACACTGAGACACAGGAGACAGTGGTGCACACTGAGGCACAGGAGTCTGTGGTGCACAAAGAGACACAGGAGACACTGGTGCAAACTCAGGCATAGGAGACTGTGATGCACACTGAGACACAGGAGACTGAGGCAGTGGTGAACAATGAGGCACAGGAGACTGTGGTGCACACTGAGACAAAGGAGACTGTTGTGCACACTGAGACACAGGAGACTGTTGTGCACTCTGAGACCCATGAGACTGCGGTGCACACTGACGTACAGGAGACTGTGGTGCACACTGAGACTCAGGAAAGTGTGGTGCACTCTGAGACCCATGAGACTGCGGTGCACACTGACGTACAGGAGACTGTGGTGCACACTGAGACTCAGGAAACTGTGGTGCACACTGAGGCACAGGAGACTGTGGTGCAAACTTAGACACAGAAGACGGTGGTGCACACTGAGTCACAGGAGACTGCGGTGCACACTGAGGCAAAGGAGACTGTGATGCTCCCTGTGACACAGGAGACTGTGGTGAACACTTATGCACAGGAGACCGTGGTGCACACTGAGGCACAGGAGACTGTGGTGCACACTTAGGCAAAGTAGTCTTTGGTGCACACTGAGGCACATGAGACTTTAGTGCACAGTGATGCATAGGAGACTGTGGTGCACACGTAAACACAGGAGACAGTGGTGCTCACTGAGGCACAGGAGATGTGTGCACACTGAGGCACAGAAAACTGTGGTGCTTACTGATGTACATATTACTGTTGTGCACACTGAGGCATATGAGACTGTGGTGAATACTGAGACACAGGAGACTGTGGTGCACATTCATTTACAGAAGACATTGGTGCACACTGAGGCATAGGAGACTGTGGTGCACACTGAGGCATAGGAGACTGTGGTGCACACTGAGACACAGGAGTCGATGGTGCCCACTGAAGCATAGGAGACTATGGTGCACACTGAGGCACAGGAGACTGTGGTGTGCACTGATGCACAAGGGATTTTGGTGCACACTGAGGCACAGCAGACTGTGGTGCACAATGAGGCACAGGAGATTTTGGTGCACACTGAGGCACAGGAGACTGTTGTGCACAATGAGGCACAGGAGAGTGTTGCACTCAATAAGGCAGAGGACACTGTGGTGCACACGGAGGGCAGGGGACTGTGGTGCACACTTAAGCACTGGAAACTTTATTGCACACTTAGGCGTGCACACTGAGGCACAATAGACTGTGGTGCACACTGAGGCGCAGGAGAGTGTGGTGCACACTGTGGCCCAAATGATTGTGGTGCACACTGAAGCAGAGGAGACTGTGATGCACTCTGAGGCACAGGAGACTGTGGTGCACACTGAGGAACAGGAGACTGTGGTGACACTGAGGCACAGGAGACCTTGGTGCACACTTAGTTCCAAGAGGCTATTGTGCATACTGATGCAAAGGAATCTGTGGTGCACACTGTGTCCCAGGAGATTGTGGTGCACACTGTGGCACAGAAGACTGTGGTGCCCACTGAGACACGGGAGACTGTGGTGCACACTGATGCACAGGAGACTGTTGTGCAAAGTGAGGCACAGGAGACTGTGGTGCAGAGTGAGGCAATGGAGATTGTGCAGCACACTGAGACACACGATACTGTGGTGCACACTGAGGCACAGGAGTCTTTGGTGCACTCTGAGGCAAAGGAGTCTTTTTGATGCACACTGATGCACAAGAGACTCTTGTGCACTATTATGCACATTAGACTTTTGTGCACACTGAGGCATAGGAGACTGTTGTGTACACTTAGGCACAGGAGACTTTGGTGTGCACTGAGGCACTGGAGTCTGTGGTGCTCACTGAGGCACAGGAGACTGTGGTGCACATTGAGGTACAGGAGACTCAGTAGCACATTGAGGCACAGGAGACTGTTGTGCACACTGAGGAATTGGAGACTGTGGTGCACACTGAGACGCACAAGACTGTGGTGCACACTGAGTCACAGGAGATTGTAGTGCGCACAGAGACACATGAGACTGTGGTGCACACTGATGCACAGGAGACTGTGGTGCACACTGAGGTCCAGGAGACTATTGTGCACACTGAGGCACAGGAGACTGTTTTGCTCACTGAGATGCAGTAGACTGTAGTGCACACTGAGACAAGGGAGAGTGTGGTGACACTGAGGCACATGAGACTGTGGTGCACACTGGGGTCCAGGAGACTATTGTGCACACTGATTCAAAAGAATCTGTGGTGCACACTGTGGCCCAGGAGATTTGGGGGCACACTGTGGCCCAGGAGACTGTGGTGCACACTGTGGCCAAGGAGACTGTGGTACACACTGAGGCACAGGATAATGTGGTGCACACTCTGGACCATGAGTCTGTGGTGCACACTCTGGCCCATGAGATTGTGGTGGACACTGTGGCCGAGGAGACTGTGGTGCACACTGTGGCCCACAAGACTATGGTGCATACTGTGGCCCTAAAGACTGTGGTGCACTCTGTGGCCCAGGAGACTGTGGTGCACAATGTGGCCCAGGAAACTGTGGTGCAAACTGTGGCCCTGGAGACTGTGGTGCACACTGTGACCAAGGAGGCTGTGGTGCACACTTTGGCCAAGGAGACTGTGTTGGACGCTGTGGCCCAGTAGAGTGTGGTGCACACTGTGGTCTAGGAGACTGTTGTGCACACTGTGGCCCATGAGACTTTTGTGCACACTGTGGCCCAGAGGACTGTGGTGCACGCTGTGGCCCAGAGACTGTGGTGTGTCATGTGGGTTCGATAACGTTGATGGGGTAAAAATACTCACATATTCTGGTTAGTACATATATTATATATATATCGGAAAGTTTAGGAAGCGCCATCAGCCGACCTGCCTCTCTCTGCTCTCTATCTCAGACTGACCCACCAGTGCCTTCAGGGTGAGCGGTGTTTGAAAACATGCTATGGTCAGCAGCAACATGAATAACAGTCAGTGATTCACACAGACGGTTGGTAGTGAGTCATCTTCTGGTACACTGGTTACTGGCAACTGGTTACTAGGAACTGGTACTACTACTGAGAGCTCGGCGACTCTAATGTATGTCTTCCCGACATACAGCTAATACAAACTAGAGACGGCAGGCGTACAGCTTGAGCTGATTCTATACAATGTCAAAGTACACAACAATTGAACATTACAACATACATAAGTAGAATATTGGAATGGAAGCTTACGTAAATGACTATAGTGAAACTTACTGTAATGAAACTGTAATGTATTACAAGGTATGATATAGCACAACTCATCGAGAGACTCAACATTGGGATTACACAATAGAAGCGATAAAAAATTTTTTTGATCGATCGATCTGTATTCATGTGATCTACGGATTCTGAGGAAGAAATGTATACAAAGAAAGAAGTGTTTAACAGAAAGGCAGATTCTGTGCACTCAAATCTAGACTGTTAACTCTCAGAATTCGGAGAGAACGTGAACACAAAAAAAAAAAAAAAAAATCTTGAATACTGATAAGTTGATACTGTAATTATTCATTTATGCAGGTCATTTACATTTAACCCCAACTCTGCTAGGGTGAGATTGACATATGCAGAATGGGTGTCATCTCTGGGAGGATCAAACTCTGTTGCACTGGCTAACTCATGCTGCATTTGAGGCAAATCTGAATAGGTAGTTACAAATGATACTTGAGGATTTCTCAATACCTGTCGTGTATGTAGGGAATAACGATATTCAGGTTGACCGTCTGACTGAGTCTCAGAAGTAGAGAGTACAGGATCAGGAGGATTGTCATAGTGTCACATTAGTCTGGGTTGGAACATCATTATCATCACATACTAACTTCATATGATCTAAATGCAATTCTTTATACTGACCACTACTAATTTCTATATATTATACTTATTGCCAATGATATGTTCAACTACTCGATAAGGACCAACAAACTTTTGATCAAGCTTAGGCATTGCAGACGTTTTGTTAAAGTTAGTCAGCATAACTCTCGAACTTACTTTGATTTTGGACGGCTTAGCTCGAGTGTTTGCGACTCTTGTAAATTCTGCTGTTGATTTATGAAGTGTTTCACGGATTCTTCTAAAGACGCTTTGAGCTAAGGTGGTACGAGTTGCTATGAAATCATCAGGGTTGTAATTTGGTTCTCGATTAGAATATAGCAACTCATAAGGCAAATGTTTATCTACACCATACAATGCATAATGTGGAGTATCACCTATAAAAACATTGTAAGCAGAATTTATAGAACACTGCACATCAGGTATAACTTCATCCCAAGTTTCACTGTTGGGATTGATAGTGGCTCTCAAGACATCAAGTACTTTCTTATTGGCTCGTTCTGCTAACCCATTACTGGCAGGATGATGAGGAACAATGGTGGATTTAGAGATCTTGTACAAGGTACACAAATTTTCAAGAATCTCATTACAGAATTCACCTCCATTGTCTGTTACTAGGGACTTAGGGGTGGTATGCCTGCAGATAATGGGTTCTTTAAACGCTTTAGCTACTGTCTCGGCAGTCTTATCTGCAATAGGAACTAACTCACAATATCTGGTGAAATGGTCTACCATAACACACAGATGTTTGTTGCCCTGGAGGGAACATTGGAAATTAGTTAACAGATCTAGCACAACTCTTTCCCATGGTTCGCTAGTAGTTGGATACACTTGGATTGGATTAGGACAATTAGCATTACCTTCATTTTGCATGCAGACACTACATTTCTTAACACACTCAGAAATATCAGCTCACATACGAGGCCAAAAGTATTTCAATCTGGCTTGTTTTACTGAACGATCCATACCAGGGTGCACAACGCCTGGTACATCGTGAACTAGCTGTAAGGCTACATTCACTAGTGACTGTGGAATTACTAACTGGTATACTCTTCTGCTAGGAGTACCCAACTCGGCAGTTCGATACAGTAATTCTTGGTTCATGACAAAGTCACTGATGGGCGCTGGTGGCTTCACAGTCAGAATAAGATCTTCCTGGAGCAGGAATCGAATCACACCAGACCACATGGGATCTGCTCGTTGAGCATCTTTATATCTTCAGCAGTAAATGGAGGGTCTGCAGTTACTATACTATCATGTCGCGATAAGGCATCTGTGGCTACATTTGACTTGCCAGGTAAGTGTTCAAAGGTGGGATTCAACTCTTGGATAGTCAAGGTCCATCTGGCTAACCTTCCAGTAGGTTGTTTGTTCTGGAATAAAGGTATCAGTGGAGCATGGTCTGTCAAGACATGAACAGGGTACTGGTAAATAATGTCTTGGAAGTGCTTTAAAGACCATGCTATTGCTAAAGCTTCTTGCTCAGTTACTGTATAATTACGTTCAGCCTTCGTAAGGACTCGGCTAGCAAATGCAACTGCGTTGCACTTGCCATCAGTCTTCTGAGCTAGTACAGCACCTATGCCAATAGAACTAGCATCAGTTGTCAGATAGAAGGGCTTAGAAAAACCTGGAAATTTCAAAATTGGAGCAGATGTTAGCTTTTCTTTTAGAGTTTGGAATGCTCTTTCTTGACAGAAGGTCCAAACGAAAGGAGCATCCTTCTTAAGCAACTCAGTTAGAGGAGCAGCTATGGAAGAAAAATTAGCAATGAAAGATCTATAAAAACCTGCTAAGCCCACAAAGGATCTTACGGCATCAGCAGTTTTGGGAGTTGGAAAATTTAGTACTGCAGTTACTTTACTTTGGTCAGTCGTAACCCCTCTAGGAGTGACTACGTGACCAAGAAACTTGATTTCTGATCTGCAAAATTGACATTTAGACAGTTTGATCTTTAAACTGGCTTCTTCAAGCTTACCAAGTACTACATCAAGTCCTTTCAAGTGTTTAAACAATTCTTTAGACATGACGATTACGTCATCTAAGTACACCATAATTGCATTACCTATGAGACCTCTAATGATACTAGCCGTGAGCCTTCAGAACGTGATGGGGGAGGATCGTAATCCAAAGGCCATACAGAGGAAGTAATAATGACCTGTAGGAGTGGAGAATGCAGTTAACTCTTGGCTGTCCTCGTGAAGAGGGACTTGCCAAAACCCTTGTAACAAGTCCAGGGTTGAAAAGACTGTTATCTCCAATGTTACGTAAAAGATCACCCAGTACAGGAAGTGGAAAGTGATCTGGAATAGTTTTCACATTTAACTTCCTAAAGTCAGTCACTGGGCAACAAGTACCATCCTTCTTAGGCACTAGGATCAAGGGCACATTCCAAGGTGAATTGCTATGTGCAATAACTCCATCATCAAGCATTTGATTGATCAATTTTTCTGCGACAGCAACTTGTGAATGAGGCATTCTGTATGCAGGTATATAGATAGGTCTAGTACCAGGCTCAAGTGGAATACGATGGGACAATAAGTTCGTTATACCCATCTTCTCGCCTGGTAAGGCAATGGCTTTACGACGTTTGTTCAACAGAGTCAACAAACACTTGTCTTCATCTGGGAAGTCAGTGGGAGCTAAATCTTTCTCCTCAACTGGTGGAACAGATTGATCCAGTGAAGTGGATGAGGTCTCCCTGGTAGATATAGCACCGACCCACTGGTCAGGTGACAACTCATCCTCTACCTGAACAGGGTAAGGATAGTGAACAAGGTCAACAAGATTGGTATTTGCTCTGAGACGAACACTGTGACCAGAAGTGTTAGCCAGGAAGAAATGGATCTTACTATCTCTTACAACATGTAAGGATGGTTCAACAAACAGACCTTTTACTTTGCAAAAATCACTGTCAACTAGGACGTTATCACCATCTGGAACAATAGGTACAACAACAGACACTCTAAGAGAGCACTAGCCGTGACAGAAACGTCTTTCTGCAGATGGCATGTGACATCAACAAGAGATGGCATTACTAGTTGCAAGTAATCGTTTTCTGACGAGGAGTCCCCTGTGGAGAAACTACTACTTGAACTAGCAGACATTGCAGGGATAGGCTCAGCACTCAAGGTAGTCAGAGCGTCATCGGACACTTGAGGTAACTGGACACTATCTTGCAAGCCTGAAGTTGCAGGAACACAGACAGGAGTGACAGGATCACCAGTGCCTGACTGCTTGGGTATGCTACTGGAAAATGCACTGGCCTGTGGCAGTATGGCAGATCTCGGATTCAAGCTGGTAACCCCAAAATGGTACGATCAAGTCATCAATTTGGGCATGCCATCGATAAGGGTCGAGCACAATGCATAAGTCTCGCATGGAAGCAAATCTCAGTAGAAGATCACCAGGGAAAGTAATCTGGTCGACAACAAGGAAGGAAGCAGTGAAGTCTCTACCTTGGATAGAAAAGGTGAGGGAAGTCCGACCTCAGACACGCAGGTGAGAACCAGCTACTCCACTAAGGGAGGACACATGAGTCGGTTCTACGAGAAGGACATGTAACTGCTTATCCCTAAACAAACTAGACCTGATAATATTGACTTGCACACCAGAGTCCATGAACAAATGAACGGGTGCATTATGAACAGATGCTTGCACTATAGGGCCTATCGTTGCATTGGAAGTTATGTGCAGACAAAAAGGAGGGTTGTCATCAGAAAAGATTTGTTCCACTTCATCCCCAAAATCATCTACGTCAGAGACGTGTGAAGCAACATCATCAGCAGATTTGTCATTCTCGAGACTGCTTAAGGCTTCAAAGGAATTGTGAACGGGGATGGTGTACTCATTATCGCCTAATGTCACCATGGGACGGTTTGACTGGGGCGCTCGAATTCCCACGAACTGGAAGAATGAGCTTGGATCTGGTTAATCTGAGAACCACTGCATCTGTTTCCTCTCCTGGTTCTGTGGTTTGAACGGCCACGGAAAGATCTAGAGTACTGAAGATTGTAGAGAGCATTGCACTCAGATATGTCATGTCCATGTATTCTATGATAAGCACAGTAGGGAAGATCAGACTGGTACTCATCATCAGTACGACGCCTCTTAGGGTGACTATCAGGACAATTAACTGCAATGTGGCCACGGAAACCACAGTTGTAACAATTCCGCTGACCATAGTTACTGAATATACTATGAATACTACGAGGTTTATAATGACTCTGTACACTGGTCCTTGGTGATCGCTGCGATGGTTGACGACCACGATTTGTCTCTGTGGCGCAAACAAGAGGTGGTGTAGACTGAGGCATAGGTGTGAAATTACTTTTGATACATGGGAAAGTACCCTGGGGCACAAGGAACATACATGATTTAGGGCTGTAAGTGGTTCCATCATCACAGTTGGAGGATTAGCCTCATAAGCACACACGGAAGCAGGCGGCATTAGTTCTTTGATTGCTCCAAAAGCTGCTATTTTAGCAAACAACGCTGTGGATGGTTTATCCTCGTCAGGGACAAAAGCTGAGGACTGGACAGCATTGATAAATGATGATAAAAGTTTATCTATTCTAACAGCAAATGCACTCAATGATTTATTAGTCATGGGTGTAGCATTCACGAGCTCCTGAAGAACGACATATGGATCAGCTGTTTTTACTGGTACAAGGAAAGAACGTATTGTGACCACTTAGTAAGATTCCTGAAATCTCGCATTTCAAGGAGATCAACAACGTGAACAGCAGCAGGAGGCCGATGAAGAGCTTCTTTCACAAGTCTGATAAGACTTTCCTCTGAAGGAGGACCGTCAACTAGAGCATTAACACGAGAACGAATGGCATTAAACCATGCTTCAAGACTATGTACATGGCCATTGAATAAAGGTAACGCATCAAAGGAATCACGAGTAAAAGTATAGTGTCTCAGTGTCTGGGTCGGTCTGTCAGTCGATAAGGAACTGTGAGGACTGATGACAGAAGCAGCAGTAGTCTGAGAGGTCTGAGTGTCGCCATTCACTAAAGCATCACTTGAAGGTATGTGAGGCATAATGGCAAAGAAGTTGCACAAAAACAAATAATGCAAAAATAATGAACAATAAAAATGTTATAAAATGCTAAAATTGAAATAAAAGAGATGTAACTAATTCTGCAGAAGTAATAACAAAAATGTCTAAGATACACTGCAAGAGGAAGGACAACTCAATATGAGGGACTGCTGGACAAGATAAAGAAACACATTGAAATTTACAAGTAAAAATATTACTGGAGGGTGAATTAAATGCAAAATGAGCTGTCTGTACTCTTGCTAATAAAGAAATTAACTAATAAAATTGTAAATCAATATAAAAAGTATAAAATAAAATCACTAAATTGTATGCAACGAGAGATAACTGGGGAAATTTAAATATTTTCTAAGAATGTATAAACAAAATTGAAATATAATGCAAAGACAACATTAGAAAAAAATAATAAAATGAAAAACAAGACACTCAAACAATAATGAACTGAGAATAATAAAGCATAAAAATATCAATAAAAGAAAATAATTCACTGCAGAACAAGTGCAACAAATTAAGGCTCAGAAATAATCAATGCAGTAATAAAAGTTACACTGAGAAAATGTAGGTTAGATAATAAAAAATAAAATATGAAGAAAGACTGAGTGAACACTTTAACTCTTAATTGTAAATTAGACAAAACAATTTACTCAGTTAAAAAGAAATTGAAATTACACTAAGAGTGAATTTGTTCAAAGAAATATGAAAAATCGCACATGCATATATATATATACATACATCTAGGTTTTTCTCCTTATTCTAAATAGCTCTTGTTCTTTTTTATTTCTTCTATTGTCCATGGGGAAGTGGAAAAGAATCTTTCCTCCGTAAGCCATGCGTGTCGTATGAGGCGACTAAAATGCCGGGAGCAATGGGCTAGTAACCCCTTCTCCTGTATACATTTACTAAAAAAGAGAAGAAGAAAAATATGAAAAATATGAATAAAAAATAAAACAAGAAACAAAACTGGAAGTGTAACACTTTCAAGTGGCGCGGCACACAACACTTACAAGTGGTGGGGCACACAACACTTATAAGTGGCGAGGTATACAACACTTACAAGTGGTGGGGTATACAACACTTACAGGCCCGGTGGCCTGGTGGCTAAAGCTCCCGCTTCACACACGGAGGGCCCGGGTTCGATTCCCGGCGGGTGGAAACATTTCGACACGTTTCCTTACACCTGTTGTCCTGTTCACCTAGCAGCAAATAGGTACCTGGGTGTTAGTCGACTGGTGTGGGTCGCATCCTGGGGGACAAGATTAAGGACCCCAATGGAAATAAGTTAGACAGTCCTCGATGACGCACTGACTTTCTTGGGTTATCCTGGGTGGCTAACCCTCCGGGGTTAAAAATCCGAACGAAATCTTATCTCTTACAAGTGGCGGGGCACACAACACTTACAAGTGGCGGGGCACACAACACTTACAAGCGGCAGGGTACACAACACTTACAAGTGGCAGGGTGCACAACACTTACAAGTGGTGGGGCACACAACACTTACAAGTGGCGGGGCACACAACACTTACAAGTGGTGGGGCACACAACACTTACAAGTGGCGGGGCACACAACACTTACAAGCGGCAGGGTACACAACACTTACAAGTGGCAGGGTGCACAACAAGGATTTTACACTTATTTATCAATTATGTTCTTACAAGAAAATCTTGCTGTGACTGATACGACAAAAATTGCTAGCAAAAATAATGGTACACAAGTCTGCGAAAAAATCAAGGGAATGAGACACTGCTGGTATACGGAAAAAAAGGTACACATAGAAATAAATGGATGATTTAGTATACTGGGGTGAATATCACTGCAGGAACTACAATAATAACAAATACTGGAGAATACAATGCTGAAAGAACACAAGATAAAAAAATGAATGAATTACTTCACACGGAGTGACTGTCTGGTACACTACACAATAATACTTGCTACAGACAGAGAGTAACATAAAAAAACACAGATAAAAATATAAAAGTGAAACACGAAAGATATACGATAACACTGAAAAAATAATGTAAAAATAATGAGTCAAAGAAGCACTGAAAACACAAGGCTTAGAGTACACAAGAAATTCACTGTAAATGTCTCACACACGCAAATGTCTGTAAATGCAGGAAAATGTCTCTAAACAAAAAATTATCACTGAAGTCTGGAGTGGTAGACGGAGTGACGAGTGATGAGGGGAAGGTTGCCCTGTGTGGGTGATGATTCCTCCTACACTCACACTATTGTCGTAAAGAAATGTGCTTTCTAGGTGAACTCTCATAAATGGCTTTATCGTTGGCGCACAGCCACAATCTCTTGACCAATTATGTGAGCCAAAACAGTACTAGGACCCGGTACAAGGGTGGAAAAAGCCACAGGTATATGAGGTGAAGAGTGGGTGGTGGGTGGGTGGAGCGTCAACTCGCTGGCGCTCACTGGCGCACAGTCTCACCACTCACGAAGGTGGCTATATTAACTAAACAACAAATGCCACATGGATGGTGAAGACCACTCTAGCATCCATCTGGGGGCACAAGCAATATAGGAGACAATACTGCAGAGGAACTTGCGTGGCTTACTTCTCTATCTCAGCTGGGTTAGAAGCTGGGTTCGCTGACTGGCTTAACCCACGAGAATGGCTGACTGGAAGACGTGTAACGGTGCACACAGCATGAAGGAGCAGGTGAATGACAGGAGACAGGTTGGATGATAGGCTGAGGCAGGCTGACTAGCGCTCACTTCCACAGTCTGGCTTACTGGCTGGGTTAATTGCAAAATCTGGGTCAACCCCTTGGAGATTGAAGCAATTAGCACATGAAGTAAGTCAGGAAGCTTGAAAAAACGGCTGCAACTGGTTTGCAGGCTGAAGCGACACAGGGTGGAGGTGAGTGAGGGTAAGTGGCTAGCTGGAGGTGACACGGTTCACCTCTGACCTGCCAGCACCCCACAAACAATCTTCTAACGTCTGAAATACCCCTAAATCCACGCCCACACCGCTGGCACCAATTTGTCATGTGGGTTCAATAACGTGGATAGGGTAAAAATACTCACATAGGCTGGTTAGTACATATAATATATAACGGAAAGTGTGGAAAGCGCCATCAGCCGACCTGCCTCTCTCTGCTCTCTATCTCAGACTGACCCCCCAGTGCCTACAGGGTGAGCAGTGTTTGAAAACATGCTATGGTCAGCAGCAATGTGAATAACAGTCTGTGATTCACACAGATGGTTAGTAGTGAGTCATCTACTGGTACACTGGTTACTGGTAACTGGTTACTAGGAACTTGTACTACTACTGAGAGGTGCACACTGTGGCCCAGGAGACTGTGGTGAACACTGTGGCCCAGGAGACTGGTGCACACTGTGGCCCAGGAGACTGTTGTGCACACTGTGCCCAGGAGACTGTTGTGCACACTGTGGCCCAGGAGACTGTTGTGCACACTGTGGACCAGGAGACTGTGGTGCACACTGTGGCCCAGGATACTGTTGTACACACTCTGGCCCAGGAGATAGTGGTGCACACTGTGGTCCAGGAGACTTGGTGCACACTGTGGCCCAGGAGACTGTTGTGCACACTGTGGCCCAGGAGACTGTTGTACACACTCTGGCCCAGGAGATGGTGGTGCACACTGTGACCCAGGAGATTGTGGTGCACACTGTGGCCCAGGAGACTGTGGTGCACACTGTGGCCCAGGAGACTGGGTATGACCTTCTCGGATCACTCACCCACCAAACTATATTTAGTTTATTTTTTTCTGTAATATTCATAATTAAATGCTTAAGTCTAGTTTGCAAGATTTTTTTTTTTTAGTGAATTTTCAAGTGATTCCTAACCTATATGTTTATGCCTTAATAGATAATACACTCAAGAATTTCGTGACAAAATTATCCATACATAAACCCCATCACAAACCCATCACAAACCCCAACCACACAGTGACAACCCCCAATGCAACTGAACAATCTAATCCAAAACCCACACACTGTTCCCTCTCCCCCCACCCCCAATATCACAAACCCCACCCCTACAGGTGCTCCCCATGGGCACTCTGCACTCTCCCCCCATCAAAAACCCTACCCACACCGCAAATCCCCATAGGCCCCCTCCAGCGCTCCCGCTTCCCCAAACCCAATATTTTCCCTGGAACACCTTGATAGATAAGAAGCTGAAGGTGTGGTCCATGAACGCAGATGGATTAACAAATAAATATGAGAAGAAGAATGAAAGAATCAATGACAAGTCCCCAGACATCATAGCAGTCACAGAAACGAAACTCACTGAAACAATAACAGATGCAATCTTCCCACCTGGATATCAGATCCTGAGGAAAGACAGAAGGTGCAGAGGGGGAGGAGGGGTTGCACTGCTCATAAACATCTATTGGGGTTTTGAGGAAATGGAAGGCATAGGCGAAATTGGAGAAAGGGACTACATAGCAGCTACATTTCAGTCTGAGGAACATAAGGCAGTCATTGCAGTGATATAAAACTCACCACAGAACTGCAGACGACCAAGAGAGGAATATGAAGAGAACAACAGAGGGATGGTGGACACACTGGCTGAGGTGGCGCGAAGAGCTGAATCGTGCAGAGCAAAGTTACTGGTTATGGATGATTTCAACCATAGGGAGATCAACTGGGAAAGCCTGGAGCCTCACGGGGGTCCTGACACATGGAGAGCCAAGATGATGGATGTAGTACTGGAAAACCTCATGCATGAACACGTCTGGGTCACTACCAGAGAGAGAGGGGAGGATGAACCAGTAAGACTGGACCTTATGTTCACCCTGAGCAGTTCAGACATTTAGAACATCTCTTATGAGAGGCCCCTTGGAGCTAGCGATCACGTGGTTCTGAATTTTGATTACACAGTAGAGCTACAAGTGGAGAGGGTAACAGGAGTCAATTGGGAAAAGCCAAACTATAAAAGGGGAGACTACACATGTATGAGGAACTTCCTGCGGGAAGTTCAGTCGGACAGAGAACTTGTAGGAAAGTCAGTAAACGAAATGATGGAATATGAAACAACAAAATGCAAGGAGGCAGAGGAAAGGTTTGTTCCCCTGGGCAACAGTATTAATGGGAAAACCAAAGTGAGTCCGTCGTTTACCCGAAGGTATAGGGAGGCAAAAACTAAGTGCATTAGAGAATGGAAGAGGTACAGAAGGCAAAGAACCCAGGAAAATAAGGAGATCAGTAGAAGGGCCAGAAACAAGTATGCTCATATAAGGAGGGAGGCCCACCGACAGAATGAAAACGACATAGCATCGAAAGTCAAGTCTGACCCGAAACTGCTGTATAGCCAAATTAGGAGGAAGACAACAGTCAAAGACCAGGTGATCAGGCTGAGGAAAGAAGGTGGGGAACTCAAAAGAAACGATCAAGAGGTATGTGAGGAGCTCAACAAGAGATTTAAAGAAGTATTCACAGTGGAGACAGGAAGGACTCTGGGAAGACAGGACAAAGGGGGACACCAACAGGGAATACACTAACAAGTGCTGGAGGAGGAGGTAAAGAAGCTGCTAAGTGACCTTGATACTTCAGAGGCAATGGGACCAGACAACATCTCCCCTTGGGTCCTTAGAGAGGGAGCAAAAATGTTGTGTGTCATTAACCACAATCTTCAACACATCATTTGAAACTTGGCAACTACCTGAGGTATAGAAGACAGCAAATGTAGTTCCCACTTTTAGAAAAGGAGACAGAAAAGAGGCACTAAACTACAGACCATGGAGAAGATTATCAGGAGGAGAGTGGTGGAGCACCTGGAACAAAACATAAGTATAAATGACAACCAGCACGGGTTCATGGAAGGCAAATCCTGTGTCACAAACCTTCTGGAGTTTTATGATAAAGTAACAGAAGTAAGAAACGAGAGAGAGGGGTGGGTTGATTGCATCTTCTTGGACTGCAAGAAGGCCTTCAACAGAGTTCCTCACAAGAGATTAGTGCAAAAACTAGAAGATCAGGTACGTGTAACCGGAAGGGCACTTTAATGGTTCAGAGAATACAAAACAGGGAGGCAACAACGAGTCATGGTATGTGATTAGGTATCACAGTGGGCACCTGTGACGAGCGGGGTTCCACAAGGGTCGGTTCTAGGAGCAGTGCTATTTTTGGAATATGTGAATGACATAATGGCATGCATAGACTCAGAGGTGTCCCTGTTTGCAGATGATGTGAAGCTAATGAGGAGAATTGAATCAGATGAGGATCAGACAGGCCTTCATAGAGACCCGAACAGGCTGGACATGTGGTCCAGCAACTGGCTTCTCGAATTCAATCCTACCAAATGCAAAGTCAGGAAGATCGGAGATGGGCAAAGAAGACCACAGACAGAGTATATGCTAGGTGGCCAACGACTGCAAACCTCGCTCAAGGAGAAAGATCTTGGCGTGAGTATAACACCGAGTACGTCTCTGGAAGCACACATCAACCTGATATGTGCTGCAGCATATGGGCGCCTGGCAAACGTGAGATTAGCATTCTGATACCTATGTAAGGAATCTTTCAAGACACTGTACACCGTATACGTCAGGCCCGTACTTGAGTATGCAGCATCAGTTTGGAACCCGCACCGGGTCAAATATGTTAAGAAATTAGAGAAGGTGCAAAGATTTGCGAAAAGGTTAGTTCCAGAGCTAAGGGGAATGTCCTACGAAGAAACGTTGAGGAAAATCGGCATGACGACACTGGAGGACAGGAGGGATAGGGGAGACATGATAACAACATACAAAATGCTGCTTGGAATAGGCAAGGTGGACAGGGACAAGATGTTCCAGAGAGGGGACACAAAAACAAGGGGTCACTCTTGGAAGTTGAAGACTCATATGAGTCACAGGGATGTTAGGAAGTATTTTTTCAGTCATAGATTGGTCAGGAAGTGGAACAGTCTGGCAAGCAATGTAGTGGAGGCAGGAACCATACATATCTTTAAGACGAGGTATAATAAAGCTCATGAAGCAGGGAGAGAGAGGACCTAGTAGCGTTCAGTGAAGAGGCGGGGCCAGGAGCTGAGTCTCGACCCCTGCAACTACAAATAGGTGAGTACAACTAGGTGAGTACTTGAATTAAAGTTTACTTAATCCGAGAAAAGAATGTTTTTTTTATAATACTTACGTGAATCCTTTCTTATGAAGGTGGCAACCCACCAAGCCAGTACCTGCCGCCACATCCAGAACTCGCACCTTCTGCCTCTCCTTCTCTGCAACCATATTTGCAATTTCTTCTGCTGCAATACTTGGCCCTTCATAATCCAAAATGGCATAGTTCTGAAAATGTGCAGGAGAGAAAAATCTGACATAGACTATACATGTTATGGAAAAATTAGACATATGTGCAACAATTTGGTATGTTTACTGAGGAAATGCTTTGCCACACAGTGGCTTCATCAGTCCATACAAAGGAGAATGGTGAAGAAAAAGAGGAGGAGTTTGAGGTAATCAGTCCCTCATCCTTTTGTCGATGTAATCAGTCCATAAGTCTTGAAAAGAATACAGCATATGTACAAGGAAGTAGCTTGAGTCTGCCCGAAATGCCTCAGCATTTCGGGCAGACTCCTTATAACATGTCAGTCACGCATTGTAAACTATGCATGGAAATAGACTCCTTATAACATGTCAGTCACACATTGTAAACTATGCATGGAAATAGACTCCTAATAATATTTCAGTCACACATTGTGAACTATGAAAAGAAACAGAAATTGGAATTTGAATATGAATATAGTGTAGAAAGGTGAGGTGAAGCAGTCATAGCTGGCACTATTCTTGATAAGGCAAGAGAAAATTTGTGTGTTTGCATTAATTTTGCCAAATACATTCTCAACCTAACAAATATATATATATATATATATATATATATATATATATATATATATATATATATATATATATATATATATATATATATATATATATATATATATACAGGAGGGCCCCGCTTTACGGCGTTTCACTTTACGGCTTTCCGCTAATACGGTCATTTCAAATTATGACCAAAACTCGCTATACGGCTCCCCCCACCTGACTTTCTAATACGGTCACCGCGCCCCACCCTGTTTGTTGACATTCTTCATGAGCTCAGTAAGCACTAAGTCTCTCCATTTTGTCCGGAAACTTCAAAATTTCAAATGTTTTTAAAAGTTATTTCATATTTTATATATACTCTGATAATTATACGTATGTATACCTGTACCTAAATAAACTTACATACTGTGCTGGCATGCAGGTACACATTAAAATCGGTAAGTGTCTTATGTCTCCAGACGTCATATTAGTAATGATGATAATAATCATCGAGTCATTTAAATGTCGTATATTACGTTAATATACACATTTTCATTAATCCATCTATGATATTTTTTTCAAAATTATATAATAAACACGATGCATCACATATAAATAAAATAAATACACCCCACAGTAGAATAAATAAACATAAATGTGAGATGTGGTAGCAGACGACTTGCACAAGTGACGCCATATTAGAAATGATAATAATAATAACAATACTCACCGAGTCTCATTAAATGTTGTATATTACGTTAATATACACATTTTCATTAATCCATCCATCATATTTTTTTCAAAATTATATAATAAACACGATACATAACATAAAAAGATGATAAATACACCCAACAATAGAATAAATAAACATAAATATGAGATGTGGTATCCAGATAACTTGTACAAGTGATGCCAAGAATAACATTTTCTCTAATCTAACATAAGAGAAAATGTGTTACTGGGGGTAACTGTAGAAAATTATTCCTTCTGTATGTATGTTAGTAAGTTTATTCAGGTATACACAAATACAGTTACATAGATTATCATACATAACAACATATGTGTAGAGAACCTAAGATAACCGAAAAAAGTCAGAGTGACTTATTTCCATTGCCTTCACTCAGAGCATCATTTCTTCTCAAAATGATGTTACATGAGAATGGGAGTGTTCTTCTTTATTAATTTTACCATATCAATGTAGAGACAACCTGTACACAATGTAACTTGTACACAAACCAGACGTGTACACTGTTTACAAAACTTACCTTCACCTGGTTTGTTTACATAACTCTGCGCCTGTCCTCTCTCATGCACTCATTCTTTCTCTCTCACATTTATTCGTTTTATCTCATTTACTTACTCCTGACCCTACTACAAATATTTTAAGGTAAGTAATGAGTGAACTGTATATACATTTTATCGCTCTGGGATGCTTAAATATCATAGAATAGTATGTGTGGGTGGAGTGGCCTGGTATGGTAGCCTGGCTGATTACCATACATACCACACTTGATTTCTTACAATAAATACTACTTGTCTCACCCTAGATTAAGACTATAAATATTTTAAGGTAAGTAATGAGTGCACTATGTGTGTATTGTACTTTTTTATTGTTTTTTTGATGCCTGGTTCTATTGCTAACATAATATATGTTAGTGTAAACTTGTTATCTAGTGTTTGTATGCATTTGTAAGTGGAAAAAAAGGGTGTTCCACTTTACGGCGGTTTCCGCTTTACGGCGGTAGCCTGGAACCTAACCCACCGTATAAGTGGGGCCCTCCTGTATATATATATATATATATATATATATATATATATATATATATATATATATATATATATATATATATATATATATAGGAGGTAGGTTACTGAAAGCAGTGAAGAGTTTTTATGAGGATAGTGAGGCTCAAGTTAGAATATGTAGGAAAGAGGGAAATTATTTCCCAGTAAAAGTAGGCCTTAGACAAGGATGTGTTATGTCACCGTGGTTGTTTAATATATTTATAGATGGGGTTGTAAGAGAAGTAAATGAGAGGGTCTTGGCAAGAGGTGTGGAGTTAAAAGATAAAGAATCACACATAAAGTGGGAGTTGTCACAGTTGCTCTTTGCTGATGACACTGCGCTCTTGGGAGATTCTGAAGAGAAGTTGCAGAGATTGGTGGATGAATTTGGTAGGGTGTGCAAAAGAAGAAAATTGAAAGTGAATACAGGAAAGAGTAAGGTTATGAGGATAACAAAAAGATTAGGTGATGAAAGATTGGATATCAGATTGGAGGGAGAGAGTATGGAGGAGGTGAATGTATTCAGATATTTGGGAGTGGACGTGTCAGCGGATGGGTCTATGAAAGATGAGGTGAATTATAGAATTGATGAGGGGAAAAGGGTGAGTGGTTCACTTAGGAGTCTGTGGAGACAAAGAACTTTGTCCTTGGAGGCAAAGAGGGGAATGTATGAGAGTATAGTTTTACCAACACTCTTATATGGGTGTGAAGCATGGGTGATGAATGTTGCAGCGAGGAGAAGGCTGGAGGCAGTGGAGATGTCATGTCTGAGAGCAATGTGTGGTGTGAATATAATGCAGAGAATTCGCAGTTTGGAAGTTAGGAGGAGGTGCGGGATTACCAAAACTGTTGTCCTGAGGGCTGAGGAAGGGTTGTTGAGGTGGTTCGGACATGTGGAGAGAATGGAGCGAAACAGAATAACTTCAAGAGTGTATCAGTCTGTAGTGGAAGGAAAGCGGGGTAGGGGTCGGCCTAGGAAAGGTTGGAGGGAGGGGGTAAAGGAGGTTTTGTGTGCGAGGGGCTTGGACTTCCAGCAGGCATGCGTGAGCATGTTTGATAGGAGTGAATGGAGACAAATGGTTTTTAATACTTGACGTGCTGTTGGAGTGTGAGCAAAGTAACATTTATGAAGGGGTTCAGGGAAACCGGCAGGCCGGACTTGAGTCCTGGAGATGGGAAGTACAGTGCCTGCACTCTGAAGGAGGGGTGTTAATGTTGCAGTTTAAAAACTGTAGTGTAAAGCACCCTTCTGGCAAGACAGTGATGGAGTGAATGATGGTGAAAGTTTTTCTTTTTCGGACCACCCTGCCTTGGTGGGAATCGGCCAGTGTGATAAAAAAAAAATATGTATATATATATATATATATATATATATATATATATATATATATATATATATATATATATATATATGCAGTAACAAGGGTGAATCAAGAGGCTGCTGCAATGATGAAACCAACTCGGCTCGGTTTTGGCGTTCAACATGGCTGTGAAGCAGCTGCCCACGCAGCATGAGTATATATCAACAACATGTCCGACAAAAAGGCCTTTGTCAAATTGGACTTCGCCAATGCTTTCAACTCAGTCAGAAGGGATGCTGCTCTCCAAGCAGTTCATAGAAACTTCACTTCCCATTATCCCTTCATAGAATCGTGTTATAGTGTGACTTCCAAACTATTGTTTGTGTAAAATGAAACTGACTCATATGATGGCGTGCAACAGGGGGACCCTCTCGCCCCCTTTCTATTCTGTTTGGTCATCAAGGACGTAACAGAAGCACTCTCCAGCGAGTTCAATATCTGGTTCCTGGACGACGGTACACTAGCTGGCACAACAGAATCTCTCCTAGAGGACATCAGTAAAATTAAAGACATGGGAGAAAGCCTGGGCCTTTCTTTAAACCCCACCAAATGTGAAATAGTTTCTACCAATCAACAGATGATCCAGAATATTAGTACCGTTTTACCAGGAGCACGAGCCATTGATCCAGCCAATAGCACTCTCCTCGGTGCTCCTTTTGGATTCAGTGCCATCGATCTGATCCTAGACAAAAAAAGTCTCAGATCTCCGGACAATGGAAAGTAGGATGAAAGACACTGACACACATGATGCCTTCTACCTACTCACCAGGTGCTTGTCAATCACAAAACTTACCTACTTTCTGAGATGCTCCCAGACTTCAGCAGTCGAAAACTCAAGGAATATGACTCTCTCCTTAAGACCATGCTAGAGAGTGTATTGAATTTTTCCCTTGAAGATGGGCAGTGGTTGCAAGCCTCTCTTCCGGACAGGCATGGGGGGCTACGAGTATGCAGATCCTCCCAGATTGCTCTACCAGCTTTCCTATCCTCTTCCATAGCATCAAACGAGTTGATAAGACAAATTCTTCATGATAACCTCAGTGACTCAGATGGAATACAGGACTCTAGCTATGCCAGTGCCATTACTGAATGGGAGACTCTTGCTGCTCCAGCACCAAACCCTAGTGAAGCACTGGCTCACAAACAGTCAAGCTGGGATGGCCCGATCTCTGAAAAGGTGCTCAGGGCTGCAACATCAGATAGGGCGACTGCCCTCCTCCAGGCTGTGAGCGCACCTCACTCCCGGGACTTCCTCCAAACAGTTCCCATATCAGCAATGGGAACGCGACTCGACCCTAAGACCCTCCGTATTGCAGTGGCTCTGTGCCTTGCTGCCCCTATTCACACAGAATATACGTGTATTTGCAGCAAAGCGCAAGCAGACCATTATGGTCTACATGGTCTTAACTGTTCCAAAACCAAGGGCTGGCATGCAAGACACAATGAGGTCAACGACATCATAAAGAGAACCCTTGCTACAGCTGGATGCCCAGCTGAGAGGGAGCCACGATCACTAGCAGCCAACAATACCCACAACCCAGCAAACCGCCCCAATGGGATCACCATCTATCCTTGGAAGAATGGCAAGCTCTTAGCATGGGACTATACCTGTGTGTCCACACTGGCTGACACCCATATCCATCACAGTGTGGGGCATCAGGGAGGAGCTGCTGACCACAGGGAGGAGTACAAGATCAGCAGGTACAGGGACATAAGCCAACAGTATCAATTTGTCCCAGTGGGATAAGAGACCTCGGGATCATGGGGAAAAAATGCCACACATTTCCTTAAAGAATTGGGTTCCAGACTCATCGACACCACCAGGGACCCAAGGGCAGCCACTTTCATGTTCCAGCGCCTCAGCATGGCCATCCAAAGGGGAAATGCTTGCTGCATACTTGGCTCACGTCCGGCTTCGGACGAGCTAGAGGAAATTCATGATTTTTAATACATTAAGAACATAAGAATGGAGGAACACTGCAGAAGGCCTACTGGCCCATACAAGGCAGGTCCTTATCAAAACGACCTCTACCCAAAGGTACCCAAGAATTAACTCCTGTACCCAATGACACCAATCAAACCCAGCCCCTCCCACTCATGTATTTGTCCAATCTCTTCTTAAACCAGTCCTTTCTAAATCTAAATTTATCCAACTTAAATCCATTATTTCTGGTACTTGCCTGGTTCGACACCCTCAATACCTTATTAATATCTCCTTTGTTTATGCCCGTCCCCCACTTATACACCTCAATGATATCTCCCCTCATTCTACGTCTCTCCAGAGAGTGGAGATTTAAGGCTTTAAGCCTATCTTCATACGGGAGATTCCTTACACAATAAATCATTTTAGTCATTCTTCTCTGTATGTTCTCCAACCAGTCTATATCCATCCTGTAGTAAGGAGACCAAAACTGAGCAGCATAATCTAAATGAGGCCTCACCAGTGATGTATAGAGCCGAAAAATAACTTTTGGGCTTCTGTTACTTATACTTCTTGAGATAAATCCAAGTAATCTGTTGGCCTTGTTGCGCACACTAAGGCACTGCTGTCTTGGCTTTAGATTTCTGCTTACCATGACTCCCAAGTCTTTTTCTCACTCTGTATGACCAAGCTCTACTTCACCTAGTTTATAGGTTCGAGGGTTATTTTCATTACCAAGTACCAGTACCTTACACTTATCCACATTGAACTTCATGTGCCATTTTTCAGACAAAGACATTAATTTGTCTAAATCCTCCTGGAGTTCATTGCTATCCTCCTCAGAATGAATCATACGGCCTATCTTTGTATCATCAGCAAACTTGCTCATGTCACTCATAATGTAAATTATGAAGAAGAGAGGGCCTAAAACTGATCCTTGTGGAATGCCACTAGTAACTAATCCCCATTCAGGTTTGACCCCATTAATCGAAACTCTCTGCTTTCTATTGGTAAGCCATGCCTCTATCCATGCTAGAACTTTACCTCCTATACCATGAGCTGCCACTTTTTTTAAGAGTCTCTTGTGAGGTACTCAATCGAAGGCTTTACTAAAATCCAAATAAACAATATCATATTCTTTATCACTGTCTACTGCCTCAAATGTTCTATTGAAGAATTTCAGTAAGTTTGTCAGGCAGGAACAACCTCTCGTAAACCCATGCTGAGATTCATTTATCAAGTTATGCTCTTCAAGGTGACTTCTAATAATGTCAGCTATAATTGATTCTAATAACTTGCCCACTATAGATGTCAGGCCCATCTGACATCTGTCAGGCCCATCTACAGGCCAAGTGACATCTGAGGCCCATATCCTCGGGATATGGGCCTCAAATATCACTGAGGCAAATATCCCGAGGATATGGGCCTCAGTGAGATACCAGGCTTGTGAGTTTTTGGCAGGCCGTACATTCTGGCAGGTCTGGGGTTGCAGGGTATGGTGTGCAGGAGTCCCTCAGAATGCGACGAATTATTTGAAGAAAAGTTTTAGAAAGGTTGTCAACTTGGTTAGTTGTGAGAGGTTTGTAGGTATCTGGGTCATTAAGTAGATTGAGCATTTTGTTCCTGTAATCGTCAGTGTTCATGATAACAACACCACCTCCTTTGTCAGCGGTGGTGACCCTGATGGTCGTGTCTTCTGCAAAACCTTTAAGTGCATTGATGTAACGTCGAGGTATGACTGGGGAGCTGCGTGTTGAGATGGCTGCTGAGATGCTGCCTTGAAGATAACCTTTTTGGAAGTTGGAGTCATTGTGTCTGTAATTTTTGGCGATGAAATTGAGGTCTTGTTTTCGTTTCATGATTCCTGTTGCGAGTTTGAGGCCTAAGCTGAGGGCTTCAGTTTTTGTGGTTGACAGTGGACGAGATGAAAGTTTTTGAATAATTTCAGGTCTTCCTAAACTTTTCCAATGACTATTATCGCAGAGAGTTTGTAGTTTCCTAGTAAGTCTGATCTTCCGTTGAACATTCGCTGTGGTAACTCTGCTGCGAATGATTTCGGCGGTGCGTCTGTTCATGTTGCCCCCGAGTGCTGTGCCTAGTGTTCTGGCTTGGAGAAAAGCTTCCTTTGTAGCATTGTTTAAGTCATCTGCACACTCTTCAAGGTAGGTCCGAGATGTAGTGGAGAAAGGAGGTTTGATGTTGGCAATTTGAGGAGGAGTAGATCTTGGTAAGACCATTTCTTGGATGCAATCACGAAGAAAATTGTATCTGTTGCGAAGTGAGTAAGCTTTTAGAAGAAGGTCCAGGTATTCTCTGTGTGAAGGATCCATTTCTACTGCAGTGTTTGGCACGATGGAAATAAATGGTATAAAATCCCGACACAATGGAAATATAAACACATATGCAGTATAATGTGATCCTTTATTGACAACGTTTCGCCCACACAGTGAGCGTTTTCAAGTCACAAACAGATCTACCTGGGGTGTGTATGTATGTATAATGTTCGCCAAGACCAGGGTCCTGGCACGGGTCTTAATCTTGAGATGACCCGTCTCTGGCTCCTGAAGGAGAAGTCATTCTTCACTGTTGCAGCATATGCTGCTCAAGTACTGTTCCGGACAGTTCAGCTAGTGTGCCTCATAAGCGACTGAGGTTACTCCATCTCAGCTGTTTCCTGAGCTGGGGACTGGGCTCTGTCCGCTCTGATAATCTTCAGATTCATGGCATCCACTGTTTCCTGCTCTGTCAGTAGGCACACCCTCAGGAGTGTGCTGACCATCTGTCGGAACATGTTCTGTTGTTCCCTGGAGGTGACTCTGTTGCAGATAATATCCGTGAAAGCCTTGATGAGTGTTAAGAGATCCTCTCTGTTGAGGGCCTGCGTTGTCGGTGGGTTCGAAGCAGTGAATATTATCTGGGCTGTTGTAATCTGTGGGGACTGTTGAGGGTTGTTTTTCTTCACTGTGCACACCGTGGCCTGTTGCTGTATGCCAAGTTGTGTACCCGGCATCTGCTGGTGAGGTGCAGGCACAGCCTGCATAGTGGCTGTGCCTGGCAAGGAGGCCGGTGGGGGCTCGTGTAGTGCCGTCTGGTGATTGTGTTGCCCAGATGTTTCCTGTTGGCGCCGCTTGTTCCTCATGTTTTTGTTTCTTCGTTGCGGTAGTGGGGGAGGATGCTCCTGTTCATGACCCCTGGTTGAGTCTTCAAGGGTCGGAAATTCCTGATCATTGAGTTGGGTTGCGTGATGAGAGTTCTGCAGTATGGCAGAATTCCCTGTACCCATCGTCTGCTGAGGGTGATGCTCTGCCGTAGCCTGCTGTCTCGTCGTTGGCGTCTTCCAGGCCTCATGAATTCTAGTGAGCCTCTCAGGGCATCGAGGGTTCCAGGCATGGTGTTTCTGCCTGCAATTCGGGCATCGTGGAGTGGGTGGCGATGCATTCTTCAGCTTGGTGATGCACTCCTCGGTAGGGTGGGGCTGGCTGCAGACACAACAGATTACTCTGTTCGGACAGAGTGCACCCAGGTGTCCGTAATGCTGGCACTTGAAACAGCGAACTGGTTCTGCTGTGAAGGTCCTGACATCGTACCTACCCCAAGAACAGAGGTCCAGCTGGGATGGCAGCGGTCCTACATGCTGAATGAGGACCTGCCGGGTTGGTGCATTGCCTGCCGATTTTGCCTTGAGACGCTGAGCTGACACGACACTGGGGTGAGCTGCTACTGCCTCGATGGGCATTATCAGCAGGAATCGCATCACTACACCCTTGGTGACCTTCTGCCGAGAGTCCAGTTTCTCCAGGGTAAAGGAGCTGTCTGTCTCCATGACTTGATAGGAGTCAGCATTGGTTCTTCCCTCAGGTTGAACCATATCTTGAACCTCAGTTTGTGCCGTGTTTCCAGGTGTTTAACCACGCCATAGTAGGTTTTATGTTCCCCATAAGCCTTTACCTTGAATCTGAAAGGTGATTTGAGCTGGTTTACCTGCTCCTTGGAGGGACGGCATGTCTCACTCTTCACATTGATCCATCCTTCCGTATTCTCTGGCTGCATGGTTAGGCTTGTCAGATCTGGAGACTTTTCTCTGATGACACAGAGCGGTCTCGCAACTTCTTCGCTAGGATTGCACCCCACATTTCTAAATCTGAGTCGTCCATTTCTAAATCTGAGTCCTCCGTCGTGTCCCTGGAACATCGTGACCTCTTCCTTTTGGCAGAAGCCATGTGTCTGTCCACGTGGTGCTGGACTGTGATGCTGAACAGTACGTACCTTTCTGTGTGACTTCTGATGTCTGTGATGTGTCTGAATGTCCTGGGGTGGAAGGTACGCTAGTATTTATAGTCAGGTTCAGAATGTTGAGGTCAGGTGGAGAATGCTGCATCTGATGATGTACCGAATGGGGTTAGAGAGTCTAAAATCTTGGGTAGCTTGGAAGGGAGATTGGATAAGTTTATGAGCAGACCTTCTGCAGTGTTCTTCCATTGCTATGTTCTTATGTGGGATAGCGATGAAGAAGTTTCTTGGTAAGTGGTTCAGCTATGTTAAAGAAGCCATTATTCTGGTTGAAGTTGTCGGATATAGAGATAAGCGATGATTCCAGGATTCTCCGGTATTGAGTGTTGTCTTCTGTGGCGATAAGTCTTGAGTTTCTGTAGTTTATTAAATGGTTGTGTGAGTTACGGTGTTGGAGCTAATCACTGTTCTCATCCAGGCAGCAGAGTGCGCAATTCCAAAGAAGTCTGCAGGACGCACTCACAAAAGAGACTGGTGGTTCTACAACGACGAGGTGCGGGAGCAGAACTACCGCATCAACTCTTTTAGGAAGCTATACAGGCGTAACCCTATGGCAGAGAACAGGAGTACTCTGAGAGCCATTGAGTAGCATGCAAACAGAGTCTCTCTCAGAGTAAAAACTGAAAAATGGCTTGAGTGGTTCTCAACATTCAGGCATCACACCACCTTATCTGAGATATGGGGCAAGCTCAACATAGCAACTGGCAAGAGCAAGCCGAGGCCACCAGCACTTCCGAACCCATCCCTGGAAGCTGAGAAGCTAGTGGAGCTTTTCACTTCCAGGGGAGCCTCCACTCAGCTCCCACAGGACATCCGGAATATACAGACGGATCTTCTGCCACAACGCCAGCTAACGATACAACCTGCATGTGAGTCGGAAGATGTGACTGATGAAAACCTCACGGACTTGGAACTCCGACGTGCCATTAAGAACACAGGTGAGACTGCCCGCATCGATGGTGTTACGTGCTCCATGATTGCACGGGCTGGGCAGAGTGGATGGGAGGCCATATTAAACGTCAATAACAAGTCGAGGAGGGCCGGGACACTCCCAGCAGCTTGGAAGAAGGCTACCATCGTACCAATTCCAAAGCCCAAGGACCCAGGCAGTATGAGACTCATATCGCTGACCGGCTGCTTAGCCAAGACTGCTGAGAGGATGGTGTTAAACTGCCTCCTATGTGAACTTGGACCCCCTCATCATCACATATTTGGCTTCACCAAAGGAGTGGGTACAGCAGAGTGCATAACCAACCTACTAAGCCAGATTGCTGATAGTAACAAAAAAACTAGTTTCGTCGTCTACATCGACCTTGAGAAGGCATTTGAGCTAGCCAGACCCACAGCAATTCTAGCAGTTTGAACATTAAAATGGTATAAAATACCGACAGGTTGTTAGGTAAGACACATATGCAACAGTTAGGTATCTTTATTATGAAACGTTTCGCCTACACAGTAGGCTTCTTCAGTCAAGTACAGAAAAGTTGACAGAAGCAGAAGATACTTGAAGACGATGTAATCAGTCCATCACCCTTAAAGTTTTGAGGTGGTCAGTCCCTCAGTCTGGAGAAGAGCATTGTTCCATAGTATGAAACAATATGGAGATGAAGTGACAGAATGGAGCTTTTTATAGCGCCAAGAGGTGAGACGCAGGCCACTAGGAGAGGTAAGAACTCAGATGTTGAAAGGTCAGGTCCCTCTCAAATCCAGCCGCTCTCACTAGTGGAAGTTGTCGAAGTTGATTGCAGGTCTGTACCAAGATACCCTTGTGTTGCAGTGTCTGACAGATTGAACATTAAAATGGTATAAAATACCGACAGGTTGTTAGGTAAGACACATATGCAACAGCCATATGCCCTAGCCAAGGGTTCAAACCCATGTTGTACTGGCTTGCCTCATTGTAAGCGAGAACCACATGATGTTTTAAACCACAGGACAACCCAACCCTACAAGAATGGCGCAGCTAGCTGTTGGGATGCGCCATTCTTGTAGGGTTGGGAGGTCCTGTGGTTTAAAGCATCATGTGGTTCTCGCTTACCATAATGCAGGCCAGTACAACATGGGTTCGAATTCTTCGCTAGTGCAGTGTTGTTATTGATCAATACCACTCGTTCGTGGTTACAATAATAATATAGTGTTGCAGTGGTTGGTACTTTTGTTTAATAAATGTATGAAAGAGGGGAAGGTACCAAGGGACTGGCAGAGAGCATGTATAGTCCCTTCATATAAAGGAAGGTGGACAAAAGAGATTGTAAAAATTTTAGAGGAATTAATTTACTGAGTTTACCAGGAAAAGTGTATGGTAGGGTTATTATTGAAAGAATTAGACGTAAGACAGAATATAGGATTGCGGATGAGCAAGGAGGTTTTAGAGTGGGTAGGGGGTGTGTTGATCAGGTGTTTACATTGAACCTTATATGTGAACAGTATTTAGATGAAGGTAGAGAAGTTTTCATTGCGTTTATGGATTTAGGAAAGGCATATGATATAGGTAGTAGGTTGGTAGACAGCAACCTCCCAGGGAAGTACTACGGTCCTTCCAGATGACTGTGAAACAGAAACCTGAAACTGTTTTACATGATGGTAGGATTGCTGGCGTCTTTTTCTGTCTCATAAACACGCTAGATAACAGGGATATCTTGCTTCTACTTACAATTTGGTCACTCTTCACAGACACGCACATGCATATATATATACATACATCTAGGTTTTTTCTCCTTTTTCTAAATAGCTCTTGTTCTTCTTTATTTCTTCTATTGTCCATGGGGAAGTGGAAAAGAATATTTCCTCCGTAAGCCATGCGTGTCGTATGAGGCGACTAAAATGCCGGGAGCAATGGGCTAGTAACCCCTTCTCCTGTAGACATTTACTAAAAAAGAGAAGAAGAAAAACTTTATAAAACTGGGATACTTGAATGTGCGTGGATGTAGTGCGGATGACAAGAAACAGATGATTGCTGATGTTATGAATGAAAAGAAGTTGGATGTCCTGGCCCTAAGTGAAACAAAGCTGAAGGGGGTAGGGGAGTTTCGGTGGGGAGAAATAAATGGGATTAAATCTGGAGTATCTGAGAAAGTTAGAGCTAAGGAAGGGGTAGCGATAATGTTGAAGGATCAGTTATGGAAGGAGAAAAGAGAATATGAATGTGTAAATTCAAGGATTATGTGGATTAAAGTAAAGGTTGGATGCGAAAAGTTTGTCATAATAAGCGTGTATGCACCTGGAGAAGAGAGGAATGTAGAGGAGAGAGAGAGATTTTGGAAGATGCTAAGTGAATGTATAGGAACCTTTGAACCAAGTGAGAGAGTAATTGTGGTAGGGACCTGAATGCTAAAGTAGGAGAAACTTTTAGAGAGGGTGTGGTAGGTAAGTTTGGGGTGCCAGGTGTAAATGACAATGGGAGTCCTTTGATTGAACTTTGTATAGAAAGGGGTTTAGTTATAGGTAATACATATTTTAAGAAAAAGGAAAAATAAGTATACAAGATATGATGTAGGGAGAAATAACAGTAGTTTGTTGGATTATGTATTGGTAGATAAAAGTCTGTTGAGTAGGCTTCAGGATGTACATGTTTATAGAGGGGCCACAGATATATCAGATCACTCTTTAGTTGTAGCTACACTGAGAGTAAAAGGTAGATGGGATACAAGGAGAATAGTGGCATCAGGTAAGAGAGAGGTGAAGCTTTATAAACTAAAAGAGGAGGCAGTTAGGGTAAGATATAAACAGCTATTGGAGGATAGATGGGCTAATGAGAGCATAGGCAATGGGGTCGAAGAGGTATGGGGTAGGTTTAAAAATGTAGTGTTAGAGTGTTCAGCAGAAGTTTGTGGTTACAGGAATGTGAGTGCGGGAGGGAAGAGGAGTGATTGGTGGAATGATAATGTAAAGAGAGTAGCATGGGAGAAAAAGTTATCATATGAGAAGTTTTTACAAAGAAGAAGTGATGCAAGGAGGGAAGAGAGAGTGGTGAAGCTATGTAAAAAGAGAGCAAATGAGAGAGTGGGTGAGATGTTATAAAAAAATTTTGTTGAAAATAAGAAAAAGTTTTGGAGTGAGATTAACAAGTTAAGGAACCCTAGAGAACAAATGGATTTGTCAGTTAAAATAGGAGAGGAGAGTTATTAAATGGAGAGTTAGAGGTATTGGGTAGATGGAGGGAATATTTTGAGGAATTGTTGAATGTTGATGAAGATAGGGAAGCTGTGATTTCGAGTATAGGGCAAGGAGGAATAACATCTTGTAGGAGTGAGGAAGAGCCAGTTGTGAGTGTGGGGGAAGTTCGTGAGGCAGTAGGTAAAATGAAAGGGGGTAAGGCAGCTGGGATTGTTGGGATAAAGATAGAAATGTTAAAAGCAGGTGGGGATATAGTTTTGGAGTGGTTGGTGCAATTATTTAATAAATGTATGAAAGAGGGTAAGGTACCTAGGGATTGGTAGAGAACATGCATAGTTCCTTTGTATAAAGGCAAAGGGGACAAAAGAGAGAACAAAAATTCTAGGGAGATATGTCTGTTGAGTATACCTGGTAAAGTGTATGGTAGAGTTATAATTGAAAGAATTAAGAGTAAGACGGAGAATAGGATAGCAGATGAACAAGGAGGCTTTAGGAAAGGTAGGGGGTGTGTGGACCAGGTGTTTACAGTGAAACATATAAGTGAACAGTATTTAGATAAGGCTGAAGAGGTTTTTGTGGCATTTATGGATTTGGAAAAGGCATATGACAGGGTGGATAGGGGAGCAATGTGGCAGATGTTGCAGATGTATGGTACAGGAGGTAGGTTACTGAAAGCAGTGAAGAGTTTTTACGAGGATAGTGAGGCTCAAGTTAGAGTATGTAGGAAAGAGGGAGATTATTTCCCAGTAAAAGTAGGCCTTAGACAAGGATGTGTGATGTCACCGTGGTTGTTCAATATATTTATAGATGGGGTTGTAAGAGAAGTTAATGCAAGGGTCTTGGCAAGAGGTGTGGAGTTAAAAGATGAAGAATCACGCAAAAAGTGGGTGTTGTCACAGTTGCTCTTTGCTGATGACACTGTGCTCTTGGGAGATTCTGAAGAGAAGTTGCAGAGGTTGGTGGATGAATTTGGTAGGGAATGTAAAAGAAGAAAATTGAAAGTGAATAATGGAAAGAGTAAGGTTATGAGGATAACAAAAAGATTAGGTGATGGGAGATTAGATATCAGATTGGATGGAGAGAGTATCGAGGAGGTGAATGTATTCAGATATTTGGGAGTGGACATGTCGGCGGATGGGTCTATGAAAGATGAGGTGAATCATAGAATTGATGAGCGGAAAAGAGTGAGCGGTGCACTTAGGAGTCTGTGGAGACAAAGAACTTTGTCCTTGGAAGCAAAGAGGGGAATGTATGAGAGTATAGTTTTACCAATGCTCCTGTATGGATGTGAAGCATGGGTGATGAATGTTGCGCCGAGGAGAAGGCTGGAGGCAATGGAGATGTCATGTCTGAGGGCAATGTGTGGTGTGAATATAATGCAGAGAATTCTTAGTTTGGAAGTTAGGAGGAGGTGCGGGATTACCAAAACTGTTTTCCAGAGGGCTGAGGGAGGGTTGTTGAGGTGGTTCGGACATGTAGAGAGAATCGAGCGAAACAGAATGACTTCAAGAGTGTATTAGTCTGTAGTGGAAGGAAGGCAGGGTAGGGGTCGGCCTAGGAAAGGTTGGAGGGAGAGGGGTAAAGGAGGTTTTGTGTGCGAGGGGCTTGGACTTCCAGCGGGCATGCATGAGCGTGTTTGATAGGAGTGAATGGAGACAAATGGTTTTTAATACTTGACGTGCTGTTGGAGTGTGAGCAAAGTAACATTTATGAAGGGATTCAGGGAAACTGGCAGGCCGGACTTGAGTCCTGGAGATTGGAAGTACGGTGCCTGCACTCTGAAGGAGGGGTGTTAATGTTGCAGTTTAAAAACTGTAGTGTAAAGCACCCTTCTGGCAAGACAGTGATGGAATGAATGATGGTGAAAGTTTTTCTTTTTCGGGCCACCCTGCCTTGGTGGGAATTGGCTAGTGTGTTAATAAATAAATAATAAAATATGATAGAATGGATAGGGAAGCAATGTGGCAGATGTTGCAAGTATGTGGAATAGGTGGTAAGTTACTAAATGCTGTAAAGATTTTTTATGAGGATAGTGAGGCTCAGGTTAGGGTGTGTAGAAGAGAGGGAGACTACTTCCCGGTAAAAGTAGGTCTTAGACAGGGATGTGTAATGTCACCATGGTTGTTTAATATATTTATAGATGGGGTTGTAAAGGAAGTAAATGCTAGGGTGTTCAGGAGAGGGGTGGGATTAAATTTTTGGGAATCAAATTCAAAATGGGAATTGACACAGTTACTTTTTACTGATGATATTGTGCTTATGGGAGATTCTGAAGAAAAATTGCAAAGGTTAGTGGATGGGTTTGGAAGAGTGTGTAAAGGTAGAAAGTTGAAAGTGAACTTAGATAAGAGTAAGGTGATGAGGGTATCAAATGATTTAGATAAAGAAAAATTAGATATCATATTGGAGAGTAGGAATATGGAAAAAGTGAATGTTTTCAGATATTTGGGAGTTGACGTGTCAGCTGATGGATTTATGAAGGATGAGGTTAATCATAGAATTGATGAAGGAAAAAAGGTGTGTGGTGCGTTGAGGTATATGTGGAGACAAAGAACGTTATCTATGGAGGCAAAGAAGGGAATGTATGAAAGTATAGTGGTACCAACACTCTTATATGGGTGTGAAGCTTGGGTGGTAAATGCAGCAGCAAGGAGGCAGTGGAGATGTCCTGTCTAAGTATTAGTCAGAGAGCCGAAGAGGGGTTGTTGAGGTGGTTTGGTCATTTAGAGAGAATGGTTCAAAGTAGAATGACATGGAAAGCGTAAAATCTATAGGGGAAGGAAGGAGGGGTAGGGGTCGTCCTCGAAAAGGTTGGAGAGAGGGGGTAAAGGAGGTTTTGTGGGCAAGGGGCTTGGACTTCCAGCAAGCGTGCGTGAGCGTGTTAGATAGGAGTGAATGGAGACGAATGGTACTTGGGACCTGACGAGCTTATATATATTGTAGACGTTTCGCCATCCAGTGGCTTTATCAATACAAATTCTAGGACATAACTTGAAGACAGTAGAACTATGTACAGAAGATGAGGTAATCAGTCCCTCAACCTACAACTACAACTAACCCATCTCTTTGGGAAGGACCTACTTCCACTGGGGAATCCTGCCTACCAGTGAATATGCCCTCGTCTGCTACACCTGACGTTACTATATAAGCGCCAGGATCCTTTCTTCTGCTTCAGAATCTCCACGACTATGGTGCTCTTCGCACCTACTCCCAGGTTGAGGGACTGATTACCTCATCTTCTGTACATAGTTCTACTGTCTTCAAGTTATGTCCTAGAATTTGTATTGATAAAGCCACTGGATGGCGAAACGTCTACAATAAAGATACCCAGATGTTGCACATGTGTCTTAATCTCATTTTGTCGGTATTGTATACCATCCGTATATACCAATGCTCTTGTATGGGTGTGAGGCATGGGTGGTGAATGTTGCAACAAGGAGAAGGCTGGAGGCAGTGGAGATGTTGTGTCTTAGGGCAATGTGTGGTGTGAATATAATACAGAGAACCCATAGTTTGGAGATTAGGAGGAGGTGTGGGATTACCAACACTATTATCCAGAGGGCTGAGGAGTGGTTATTGAGATGGTTTGGGCATGTAGAAAGGATGGAATTAAGAAGAATGACTTCGAAAGTCTATATATTTGTAGTGGAAGACAGGTTAGGGGTCGGCCAAGGAAAGGTTGGAGGGAGGGAGGGAGTAAAGGAGACAAATGGCTTTTAGGACTTGATGTGCTGTTGGAGTGTAAGCAAGACAACATTTATGAAGGGACTCAGGGAAACTGGCAGGCCAGACTTGATTCCTGTAGATGGGAAGTTCAGTGTCTACACTCTGAAGGAGGAGTGTTTATGTTGCAGTTTTATAACTGTAGTGTAAATGCGCCTCTGGCAAGACAGTAATGGAGTGAATGATGATGAAAGGTTTTCTTTTTCGGGCCACCCTTCCTTGGTGGGAGATGGCCGATGTATTAATTAAAAAAATATATATATATATATATATATATATATATATATATATATATATATATATATATATATATATATATATATACATATATATATATATATATATATATATATATATATATATATATATATATATATATATATATATATATATATATATATATATATATATATATATATCTATATATATGGAAGTTAGGAGGAGGTGCGAGATTACCAAAACTGTTGTCCAGAGGGCTGAGGAAGGGTTGTTGAGGTGGTTTGGACATGTAGAGAGAATGGAGCGAAACAGAATGACTTCAAGAGTGTATCAGTCTGTAGTGGAAGGAAGGCGGGGTAGGGGTCGGCCTAGGAAAGGTTGGAGGGAGGGGGTAAAGGAGGTTTTGTGTGCGAGGGGCTTGGACTTCCAGCAGGCATGCGTGAGTGTGTTTGATAGGAGTGAATGGAGACAAATGGTTTTTAATACTTGACGTGCTGTTGGAGTGTGAGCAAAGTAACATTTATGAAGGGATTCAGGGAAACCGGCAGGCCGGACTTGAGTCCTGGAGATGGGAAGTACAGTGCCTGCACTCTGAAGGAGGGGTGTTAATGTTGCAGTTTAAAAACTGTAGTGTAAAGCACCCTTCTGGCAAGACAGTGATGGAGTGAATGATGGTGAAAGTTTTTCTTTCTCGGGCCACCCTGCCTTGGTGGGAATCGGCCAGTGTGATAATAAAATAAAATAATAAATATATATATATATATATATATATATATATATATATATATATATATATATATATATATATATATATATATATATATATATATATATATATATATATATATATATATATATATATATATTAATTAACACATCGGCCATTAGCATTAACATGCTAATTCACATATAGTTATGTTTTAACAATGGTTTACCTTATCATAATGTGAGCAGATCTCGTCGTAGATGGCAGTGACTTTGGTCGGGTTTATTCCTGGGTTGATCTGATCAATAAGCCAATTGACAGAGACTTCATCTTTTTCGCTTCTCTTATCCATCTGCGTCAGAAGAGAAAATTCAATTGACATGTACATTTTCTATGAGAAATGTTCATTTACATATTTCTGCTGTAACAGTCACTAAATATAATAGTCTAAATAGTTTATTGATCTACAAAGGCTTCTACAATAACATTTTTCGGCTAATAAAAAAAAAAAAAAATTACCCTAGACTACATATTTTATATAATAACCAATAAAGGTTTGTTAAGTTCATCTACTTTACCTATGGAACTCCTCTTACATTCGTCTGTAATATGAAACTCGTTTATGAGTTATTTAATTGATAGACATAAATAGCCTATATTAAGTAACATTATAAATCTTTGATTTTCTGAGGTGAGGCGTGTACATGTACAAATTATTTGGCATTTTTTGGAGGGCATCAAATATTTCTTTATAATGAACCAAGTTTAAAGTCCACAAGCCCCTCGAATATTCAGTGTTTGACTACCAGTTGTAACAGCAACCAATCAGGTTGAGGGGTTGACCCCCAGGTGACCTGACATTTTCACCTACCCTCTGGTCTGAAGAACAGTCTCTCACTAACTCTTCAGTGAGCAAAGTCACTTTGCTTTCTCTCGTAGCAAGGGTTTTAAATTGATAAAATTCAGATTCATGAAGGATACAGGAAAGCACTGGTTTGGTAATAAAGTTGTGGATGATTATAACAAATTCCCGTTGGATAAATACATGAGTGGGTGTGAGTTGGACCTGACTAGCTTGTGCTACTAGGTCGGATGTCATGCTACCCATGTAATAGCTTTTATAACCTTTAACTCATATGCAAGTTGATTGTTCTACCATATTGTATTATTACTACTATAACTAATATTATTACTATCACTACTAATATTACACCTCACTCTAAGCCTATATATACTCTCATTGCTCATGCATTATTTGTAACGGCTTTATAAAGCTCCTGGAGACCGAAACGTTGCCACAATGAAGTGTCAAATTAGCTGCACTTGTGTTCTTTTAAACCCTACCCCGGCCGGGATTGAACTCGCGGTGAAAGAGTCTCAAAACTCCAGACCGTCGCGTTAGCCACTAGACCAGCTAGCCACAATAAGATTCATCCAACTAGGTGGTGCCTGTGCTAACCTTCCTCTGGTGTAGAAATATACCTAGTTGGACGAATCTTATTGTGGCTAGCTGGTCTAGTGGCTAACGCGGCGGTCTGGAGTTTTGAGACTCTCTGACCGCGGGTACAATCCCGGCCGGGGTATGGTTTGCTTACAATCGTGTCATTACCATTTCGTGAGTCATGTACTTTTACTTTACAACGTTCTTTGTCTCCACATATACCTCAATGAATCACTCACCTTTTTTTTTATTCAATTCTATGGTTAACCTCATCCTTCATAAGCCCATCAGCTGACAAGTCAACTCCAAAATATCTGAAAGCATTCACTTCTTTCATACTCCTTCTCTCCAATGTTATATCCATTTTTCTTCATCTATTTTCACTTTCAACTTTCTGCCTTCACACACTCTCCTAACCTTTGCAACTTTTCTTTAGAATCTCCCATAAGCACAGTATCATCAGCAAAAAGTAACTGTGTCAACTCATATTTTGTATTTGATTCCTCATAATTTAATCCCACCCCACTCCCGAACACCCTAGCATTTACTTCTTTTACAACCCCATCTATAAATATATTAAACAACCATGGTGACATTACGCATCCCTGTCTAAGACCTACTTTTACTGGGAAATAATCTCCCTCTCTTCTACACACCCTAACCTGAGCCTCACTATCCTCATACAGTAAATACTATTCACCTCTCACCCTACATAAACAGACTCGAGCAGACTTGTTTCTTTATTTTTCGTCCGATTTCGGTCATATTTGGTATACTTTAAGAAGTTTATTTGAATAATAATTTGACTAAGTTTCAATAAAACGGCCAAAAAAAATGAGAAAGAAATGTAAAAATGATGTTTGGCGTCAAAATGGCACTTACTGGCACAGCAAAAAGTGTTTTGGACTCACTACTGATAAAACAAAGTCAGTCCGATTTCTGGGTGAATATAAATATTCCAGTATACATGTTCTTCATCCCTACAGAACAAATTGGTAAGTTTTTGACATGTAGCAAAATATTTGTCCTTTACCACCACACAAATTGAAAAATAATTGAGATATTTATCAAATTTTTACACAAAATTTCGAGCATGCATTTGTTTATGTTTGGTGTGAAAATCATTTCAATCCGTCCATTATTAATGGAACAGATCAATATTTTACTTCTGAGATATCCAGATAATCGGGGTAAGTGCGCACATAGGAATATAACTCGGAAATAAATAGCGAAAAATCTCGCTATTTTTACGTTTTTTCTTATAATATGGGAGATCTAGGAGAGTTTGTCCTGATGTTATTTAACAACGTTTTCTTTCTTTATAGACCAGAGGTACAAATAAGAGAACTTATTTATCTGATGATCTTATCCCAGAGCTGCAGCTGCTGCCGCCTATCCCACTAACATAATGTGGTAAATATTATTAATTTTGGAGTCTTTATTGTAGTTCTGGGGTATTTATCGTGTGTATGATATCAATTTGGAATAAATGTGATAGGTTGATAACCTTTATTACTAATGTTAGTGTTGAATTCATATTATTATGTGAGCAAATCACATGCAGCGTGCCAGCGTGCCCCGTTGTGCTACGTGTTTTCTCGTGTTTTCACGGTCGCTCTTACGTGCTAGAACTTTAATTTGTGCCATCTGTCTTGTACGATACATCCCTCTAGCGCCTGGAAACAATCTTGGGCGGAAGACATTATATACTGAGTCAAAAAAGGAGAATTAGTGTGCACTACCTAGCAAAGTTTACTGCCAGAGGGGAATAGGCCTAGTGTGCCGTTTGCAAAATAATAATAATAATAGAACTTTTCTTTGTCAGAGGAAAGAAAGTCTCCCTGATAATATTGTGTATACATAGTGTATAGTGTATACTACAGTGGCTCCCTAGTATAGATAATAGAATATAGATAATAAAGGCTAAAGTGCCATTTGAAAACAGGTGAATTTGTAAATGAAGTGATAAGCCTATAGAGGCAGGTGCCAGAAGTCTCCAGAAACTTACCACAGGTCAGCTGCTTTAAATTTTCCTGGCATGCTAGTGTACTCGCATATAAGCTAGGGATACCAGTGATTAGCAGAATACAGTGTTGTAGTAGCAACTAACCAGTGTTGTAATAGTACTTTGTGGAGTGGAGTGACTTTCATTAGTTTCTATTATTCTTGAAATACCAGACGTATACTGTGAATTTCATATAACCTGTAGTTACCAGCGGTCGCAATATACACAACGAGAAGCAAATATTACTACAGAAAAAGCGACCTTCCTCCAAAATTTCCACCAGTCAACTATAGTGATAATATAGCATTTATTGTGGTGGAGACGGAAAAAGCCTAGAAAAGCAAGATACAGTGATTGATAAACAAGGGTTGAGGTCGACCATTCGTCACTGTAGGATATGCCAGCAATCACTGGTTCATCAACACGCAAGTTATACTTTTTGTATTAATCAAATCACATATTACTCGGGTAGATAACTTCCAGTAGATCCTTCATGTGTTAGCCCAAATCACCGACCAGTATGTTTTAAATAAGTGACCCACTGATCAGATCAGAATGGTTCAGAACCCTCGACTGGTCCGAACCCTCGACCGATTTCAAACGGATTCGTTGGACAATAAAGCAGACTGTAAACGGATAGGGTTGTACGCGCCCTTATAAACACAAACAATAAATACAAAAACGGAGCGTACTCCAGAAAGCTGTCCTAACATACAAGTACAGTTAGAAATAGAAATACAAATAGCTAGAGCTTCACTTTAAGGAGGTTATTAATAGATTATTCAAGAGGTTGCTAGTAGAATTACAGTAATTCAACCATTCAAATCATTATGAAGCCCAGTGTAGTCTGCAATCAATCAAACAAACGGGCTTCCACATGGATAATTTGTCATTTTTGTGGAAATTGGTGTCACGCACCTTGTGCAAATATCCAAGAACTAGCTACAAGAAGTATTAAAACAGGGAAGTGTTTTTGGGTATGTCCAAATGAGATAAATCTGTGGACTAATATCACAAGGGTATTAAAAGAGGATAACATCAAAGCTGCTTTCATAGACAACCTGGAAGCCTTCTACAACAGATGGGAACATAGAAAGTCTGGGCTGGATGGTACTGCCCTTGATGCTGGTCATGTAGACAGAAACTGTAAGACTGGAGGTGATGTCCTGGTTGTCAGTAAATGTGGGGCTCATACTGCTGTCCTGGTAGACAGTAATGGTGAAGCTGGAGGTGCTGTCCTGGGAGACAGTAATGGTGAAGCTGGAGATTTTGTCCAGGTAGTCGGGAATTGTACGCAGGATGGAATGCATATAAATGACCTCATGGGAGACAGGAGCCGTAGTGGGGAATCAAGTGTAGTCAAAGATAAGATAAAACCAATATTGCAAACTAGAAATACCACAGGAAATAGCAAACAAGAGGACTCCACTAGCAATAGTGAGGATATATTACCAAAAACAACTGGTGGGAGCTCCTTTGTTGGTGCTAGGGAGGATAGGAATAAGACAGGTAAACATGCACCAACAGGGAATACAGTCACAGAAACCCAAGGCAAACATGCACCAACAGGGAATACAGTCACAGAAACCCAAGGCAAACGGAAACCAAGCCTGTGCACATACTATGCACTTGGTATCTGCAGGCATGGGAAATCTGGAAAAACATATGGGACGTGCAACTATGACCACCCTAGAAAATGCCATGCCCATATGACAACAGGAAAATGCAAACTCCCTTCCTGTAAGCTTTTTCACACTGAAATGTGTCCCTCTTCAGTACAGGAAAGACTGTGCTATAACTTAAATTGCCAGGCACACCATCTAAAGGGGACATAAAGATACAAAACATCCAGGCCATGGGAAAACCTGGGTAGCCACAGCCACTCAAGAGGGAGAGGTTTTTTTTAGTGCCAGGAAGAAAAAAAAACTGGCAGGAAATGGCAAAAATCGTACACCAAATCCAGTCATTCCTGTAGTGGAACCACAGTCGATGGCCTCCACTCCAAACCAACAGATACAGATACTAATGCCAGAACCCCCCCCCCCCAGTACCAACAATACCACCAGTCCAATGACATTCTTCTTTGCAAATATACAGGGTCTAAAGCCAGCAACAAACAACAAAATACCTTTCATCCGCGGACTGCTTGCAGAGGCAAAGGCAATGTTCGCAGCTTTAACTGAGACCAACATAAAGGATCACTTGGACAACGAAATATGGATCCCAGGTTACAACCTGTACAGATGCGACAGAGTGAACAGGCAAAAGAGGGGGGGGTTGGCCTGTACATTGCAGAGTCAATTGTTTGCACAGAACTGCTGAATGCCTCAAATGATGTAGTGGAAGTTTTAGCAGTAAAGATCGAGAACCAAAACTTAGTCATTGTTGTAGTTTACAAGCCTCCGGATGCAACATCCCAGCAGTTCCAGGAACAGCTGTTAAAAATTTACCACTGTCTGGAAAATCTGCCAGCTCCTGCACCCAACATTTTGCTCTTGGGGGATTTCAACTTAAGGCACCTAAAATGGAGTAATATGGCAAATAATATTATTGCAGTAATAACACCAGGAGGCAGCTCTGATGAAAATTCACACTCACACGAGCTTTTAAATCTCTGCACAAAATTCAATTTAAACCAGCAAATAATAGAGCCTACTAGACTGGAGAATACACTAGACATCATCTTCACTAACAATGATGATCTGATACGAAATGTCACCATATCAAAAACAATATACTCAGATCACAACATAATTGAGGTTAAGACATGTATGCACGGAGCCCCAGACCGACATAATGAGATTAGTCACGAGGGAGCATTCACCAAATTCAACTTCAATAACAAAAACATAAAGTGGGACCAAGTAAACCAAATCCTAACTGATATAAGCTGGGAAGATATACTAAGCAACACAGACCCCAACTTATGCCTAGAACAGATTAACTCGGTGGCACTCGATGTATGCACAAGGCTTATTCCTCTAAGAAAAAGGAGGAGTAGATGTAAAATAGAAAGAGACAGGCGCTCCCTTTACAGGCGACGGAAAAGAATAACAGAGCGGCTAAAAGAGGTCAATATATCTGAAATGCGTAGGGAGACACTGGTCAGAGAAATAGCAAGCATCGAACTTAAGCTAAAGGAATCTTATAGGAGTCAGGAATCGCGGGAAGAACTAAAAGCCATAAATGAAATCGAAAGAAACCCAAAGTATTTCTTCTCCTATGCCAAATCAAAGTCGAGAACAACGTCCAGTATTGGGCCCCTACTTAAACAAGATGGGTCCTACACAGATGACAGCAAGGAAATGAGTGAGCTACTCAAGTCCCAATATGACTCAGTTTTTAGCAAGCCGCTAACCAGACTGAGAGTCGAAGATCAAAATGAATTTTTTATGAGAGAGCCACAAAATTTGATTAACACAAGCCTATCCGATGTTATCCTGACGCCAAATGACTTCGAACAGGCGATAAATGACATGCCCATGCACTCTGCCCCAGGGCCAGACTCATGGAACTCCGTGTTCATCAAGAACTGCAAGAAGCCCCTATCACGAGCCTTTTCCATCCTATGGAGAGGGAGCATGGACATGGGGGTCGTCCCACAGTTACTAAAAACAACAGACATAGCCCCACTCCACAAAGGGGGCAGTAAAGCAACAGCAAAGAACTACAGACCGATAGCACTAACATCCCATATCATAAAAATCTTTGAAAGGGTCCTAAGAAGCAAGATCACCACCCATCTAGAAACCCATCAGTTACACAACCCAGGGCAACATGGGTTTAGAACAGGTCGCTCCTGTCTGTCTCAACTATTGGATCACTACGACAAGGTCCTAGATGCACTAGAAGACAAAAAGAATGCAGATGTAATATATACAGACTTTGTAAAAGCCTTCGACAAGTGTGACCATGGCGTAATAGTGCACAAAATGCGTTCTAAAGGAATAACAGGAAAAGTCTGTCGATGGATCTATAATTTCCTCACTAACAGAACACAGAGAGTAGTCGTCAACAGAGTAAAGTCCGAGGCAGCTACGGTGAAAAGCTCTGTTCCACAAGGCACAGTACTCGCTCCCATCTTGTTCCTCATCCTCATATCTGACATAGACAAGGATGTCAGCCACAGCACCGTGTCTTCCTTTGCAGATGACACCCGAATCTGCATGACAGTGTCTTCCATTGCAGACACTGCAAGGCTCCAGGCGGACATCAACCAAATCTTTCAGTGGGCTGCAGAAAACAATATGAAGTTCAACGATGAGAAATTTCAATTACTCAGATATGGTAAACACGAGGAAATTAAATCTTCATCAGAGTACAAAACAAATTCTGGCCACAAAATAGAGCGAAACACCAACGTCAAAGACCTGGGAGTGATCATGTCGGAGGATCTCACCTTCAAGGACCATAACATTGTATCAATCGCATCTGCTAGAAAAATGACAGGATGGATAATGAGAACCTTCAAAACTAGGGATGCCAAGCCCATGATAACACTCTTCAGGTCACTTGTTCTATCTAGGCTGGAATACTGGTGCACACTAACAGCACCTTTCAAGGCAGGTGAAATTGCTGACCTAGAAAATGCACAGAGAACCTTCACAGCGCACATAACTGAGATAAAACACCTCAATTACTGTGAGCACTTGAGGTTCCTGAACCTGTATTTCCTGGAACGCAGGCGGGATAGATACATGATTATATACACCTTGAAAATCCTAGAGGAACTAGTACCGAACTTGCACACGAAAATCACTCACTACGAAAGCAAAAGACTTGGCAGACGATGTACCATCCCCCTAATGAAAAGCAGGGGTGTCATTAGCACGTTAAGAGACCATACAATAAGTGTCAGGGGCCCGAGACTGTTCAACTGCCTCCCAGCATATATAAGGGGGATTACCAACAGAGCCCTGGCAGTCTTCAAGCTGGCACTGGACAAGCACCTAAAGTCGGTTCCTGACCAGCTGGGCTGTGGCTCGTACGTTGGTTTGGTGCAGCCAACAGTAACAGCCTGGTTGATCAGGCTCTGATCCACCAGAAGGCCTGGTCACAGATCGGGCCGCGGGGGCGTTGACCCTCGGAACTCTCTCCAGGTAAACTCCAGGTAAACTCAATTAACACTTACCATTTAATTTCTGGAAGACACTTAATGCTGATGGAACACACCCTAACATTACCCTAACAGCTAAGAACTCAAAAACTACTGAACATTGTGAGTAGTGTATTTTGGGGATCAGCCATGTATTCCTGAGTGACGCAAAATTGCGGCAGTCCCGATCCACTTCTGGCCCCACCTCGCCCCCACTCCGGCCCCGCCCCAATCGCCAGTGTACCCACCCATGCACTCCACCTGTGCCCCCATGCCCCCTTACTCCCAGAACACCCATGCTCCTCGAATTTTTCGAATTTTAGATTTTGTAATTTTTTGAGTTTTACAAAGTTTTCGAGAATATTGTCTACTGTTCTAAAATTTTACCCTTTATAGATAATGCTACCAATTTTTTTCGAATTTTGAGTGTTTTTTAATATTTTTGAGTCATCCTCCATCTCCTGGGATCAAGGTTTACCTCAATTTTTTTCAATGCTTCACTCCCTAGGATCAAGATATACTCCAAGGTAAACACATTCTGGGTTCCCCCTTATGAGGGTCAGGTATCCATTTTCACTCCTTCCTATGGGTGCCTTTTAAAAAATTCTCGATATCAGTAACCCCCTATGGGGTATGGTAAAGGTTCCCCCTATAGGGGTAAGCATTCAAAAGATTTTGAGGGTAAGATCCCCTTATAGGGGTCAGAGGTACGGTAAAGATCCCCCTATGGGTCATGGTAAGGTCTTCCCTATGGGGGTACAACAGGTTGAATCAAGCAAACACAGGTGGGTAAACACTAACTTAAGCAACAACAAGATAAAACAGGATAATACACCTTTTTGTCATTTATTTTCCACTCTTTCATTATTAATAAATTTAATACAATTTTCCTCCATTTCCTTCACTCCCGTCTCCCTCCATACACACCCAATCTCACCCTCACTCTATCCACAGCCCCTCAGTTCTCACTAGCCTCATAAATTCACTTACATTTGTTTTCCACTCATAACCCCGCATCAACCCACAACTAACACTCCTCCAGGCACCATCTCCTTAAATCATGGTCACCACGATTTATCTATCTTATCTACTCCATATCCTCAAAAATCACATACCCCTCTCAATCTCACCCACAACTCACAACACTTCACAACACCCAACATCTCACTACCCATCTATTGTGTCATGTTTGTAAAACAAGATACAAAATTTCACTCAACACACAACATCCCACAATTTTCTCGTTTTAGTAATACAATAAAAGATATCACTTCATAAGTCACAAGACATTACATTCTTTCACTTGCAACTTATAACCTCTTATTCACCCTCAATTTCACTTGTCACAATTTTTACATACAAGGATTTAATAACCACAACATTCTTAACTACCACTCTCGACTCCATCCCACACTCCTCAACTCTACGTGTCTTCTGTTCAAATGACCTTATTTAACCATTTACATGCATGTCGAGGACTGTCTGTGATCTTATCTGAGTTACCTCAGATGAGATCACAGGTCACAGCAGGAACTGACCTGCCTTCTCTCCACCTAACTACCACACCACCACCACCACCACCACCACCACCACCACCACAATTCAACTGATATCACTACCACCTATAAGTTTTCTTGAAAATATTCACACTCGATCTTTGTTTTCATTAAAATTTACTCAAAATCCCCATTATTTCATTAAAATTTACACAAAAACCCACATTCTCTGGACTTAAAGAGCATAACTCATCCCAAGACTCCCATACAACTCACAATTTTCACTCAGCTCAATAATATCCACATATCATAACATACACTATTGCAACACGCTGTACAAGTCCTCCAACATTTCACAACACCCAATTTTTTAATAATAAGCTATGCACATTCCTTGTCACAACACCTAAAAGGCACTTGACACTTTTTTCTCGCTAATACAAAACAAGATACATGTCACACACACACTCACACACTCACACACACACACACACACACACACACAACTATAGAATCCCACAGTACACTGCCAGGTCCCCCAGCCTCACAGAACCCCCAAAACACTGTGTTGGAGAGGAAACTGAAGGTATGGTACACCAACGCTGATTGAATAACAAATGAGTTGGAGGAGTGGCACGAAAGAGTCAAAGAGGCATCACTGGACATCATAGCCCTCACAGAAACCAAGCTCAGAGGTATGATAACAGATGCCATCTTTTCAACTGGATATCAGATCCTGAGGAAAGACAGAGGGAACAAAGGGGGTGGATTAGTGGCACTGCTGGTCAAAAACCGATGGGAGTTTGATTAGCAGGAGAGAGGAGATAGTGAAGAAGCAAGAGATTACATAAGAGGAATGCTTCAGTCTGGAGATCCCAAGGTGGTAGTTGCAATCCACCACAGAACAGCAGGAGGCTGAGGCAAAAATATGATGAGAGTAATAGAGCGAGGGTTGACACACTGGCTGAAGTGACAAGAAGGGCTCACATGAGCAGGTCAAAGTTACTGATCATGGGTGACATCAACCACAAGGAAATCGGTTGGGAGAACTTGGAGCCACATGGGGGACAAGAAACGTGGAGGGCTATGATGATGGAGGTAGTACTAGAAAACTTCATATACCAATGCGTAAGGGACATTACCAGAGAAAGAGGAGGGGATGAACCAGCGAGACTGGACCTAGTTTTCACCCTGAGTAGTGCAGATATCGAGGACATCATATATGAAAGACCCCTTGGGGTCAGCGATCATGTGGTTTTTAAGGTTCAAATACCCAATAGAGTTACAAGTGTAGGGGGGAACAAGAAGAGCCAGACAAACGAAGTCAAACTATAAGAAGGGGGACTATGCAGGAATGAAGAACTTCCTGAATGGGGTTTAGTGGGACAAAGAACTGGCAGGGAAGGAAGCTGAGGAGAGGTTTGTACCCAATGGTAACAGGAATAATGATAAAGCTGGATGAGCCCGTGGTTCACCCAAAGGTGCAGGGAGGCTAAAACCAAGTATGCTAGGGGAGGGAAGAAATATAGAAGGCAAAGGACCCAGGAGAATTAGGAGACCAGTCGTAGAGCCAGAAATGACTATGCACAAGAAGGAAGGGAGACCCTACGGCAATATGAAAATGACATAGCAGCGAAAGCCAAACCTGACCCAAAGCTGTTGTTCAGCCACATCAGGAGGAAAACAACAGTCAAGGACTGGGAAATCAGGCTAAGGAAGGAAGGAGGAAAGATCACAAGAAATGACCATGAAGTATGTGAAGAACTCAACATGAGATTCAAAGAAGTGCTCACAGAGGAGACAGAAGGGACTCCAGAAAGACAGAGAGGTGGGGTATGCAAAGTCATGGAGAAGATTATCAGGAGAAGAGTGGTGGAACACCTATAAAGAAATAAGCTTATCAACAACAGCCAACACGGTTTTAGGTACGGGAAATCCTGTGTCACAAACCAACTGGAGTTCTATGACAGCCTGTCAGCAGCAATACAAGAGAGAAAGGGGTGGGTAGATTGCATTTTCTTGAGCTGTAAGAATGTGTTTGACACAGTGCCACACAAGAGATTAGTGCAAAAACTGGAGGACCAAGCAGGGATAACAGGGAAGGCACTGCAATGGACCAGGGAATACTTGTCAGGAAGACAGCAGCGGGTCATGGTACGTGGCGAAGTGTCAGAGAGGGCACCTGTGACCAGCGGGGTCCTACAGGGGTCAGTCCTAGGACCAGTGCTGTTTCTGGTATTTGTGAACGACATGACAGAAGGAATAGAGTCCGAGATGTCCCTGTTTGCAGATGACATGAAGTTGATGAGAAGAATTCAGTCATATAAGGACCAGGCAGAACTACAAAGGGATCTGGATAGGCTGCAGACCTGGTCCAGCAATTGGCTATTGGAGTTCAACCCCACCAAATGTAAAGTCATGAAGGGCAGAGAAGACTGCAGATGGAGTACAGTCTAGGGGGACAGAGACTGGTATAAACCTTGGTAATAAATACCGACAAGTTGGTTTAGAAAGACACGTAAGCAAACACTATAACATATTTATTAGAAAACGTTTCGGTCCTGGGACCTTGATCACTTCTAACATACAGAGGTAGAAAGACATTATATTCTTATGACATTATGTTCTTATGACATTCCTCAGGTCATGTGCGTCACATCTCACTCTCCGCCTATATATATAATGTCTTTCTACCTCTGTATGTTAGAAGTGATCAAGGTCCCAGGACCGAAACGTTTTCTAATAAATATGTTATAGTGTTTGCTTACGTGTCTTTCTAAACGGACAGAGACTACAAACCTCACTCAAAGAAAAAGATCTTGGGGTGAGTATAACACTAGGCACATCTCCTGAGGCACACATCAACCAAATAACTGCTGCAACATATTGGCACCTAGCAAACCTAACAAAAGCATTCAACTATCTTAAAAAGGAATCATTCAAGACCCTGTACACTGTGTACGTTAGGCCCATATTGGAGTATGCGGCACCAGTCTGGAACCCACATCTAGCCAAGCATGTAAAAAAACTAGAGAAAGTGCAAAGGTTTGTAACAAGACTAGTCCCAAAGCTAAGAGGTATGTCCTATGAGGAGAGGTTAAGGGAAATCGACCTGACGACACTGGAGAACAGGAGAGATAGGTGGGACATGATAACGACATATAAAATACTGAGAGGAATTGACAAGGAGGACAGAAACAGAATGTTCCAGAGATGGGACACAGCAACAAGGGGTCACAGTTGGAAATTGACGACACAGATGAATCACAGGGATGTTAAGAAGTATTTCTTCAGTCACAGAGTTGTCAGGAAGTGAAATCATTTGGGAAACAGGATCCATTCATAGGTTGGACAGTTAAATAACCATGCCACATATAAACTAAATAATGTAGATCTTAATACTACCGATTGCAAAAAGGATTTAGGAGTTCTGGTTAGCAGTAACCTAAACCCAAGACTACAGTGCATTAGTGTTTGCAATAAAGCTAACAGAATTCTTGGCTTCATATCTAGATGTATAAATAATAGAAGTCCTCAGGTTGTTCTTCAACTCTATATATCCTTGGTTAGGCCTCATTTAGACTATGCTGCTCAGTTCTGGTCACCGTATTACAGAATGGATATAAATGCTCTGCAAAACGTACAAAGGAGGATGAAAAAGGTAATCCCATGTATCAGAAATCTTCGCTATGAGGATAGACTGAAGGCCCTCAATCTGCACTCTCTCGAAAGGCGTAGAATTAGGGGGGATATGATCGAGGTGTATAAATGGAAAACAGGAATAAATAAAGGGGATGTAAATAGTGTGCTGAAAATTTCCAGCCAAGACAGGACTCGCAGCAATGGTTTCAAGTTGGAAAAATTCAGATTCAGGAAGGATATAGGAAAGCACTGCTTTGGTAATAGAGTTGTGGATGAGTGGAACAAGCTCCCGAGTAGAGTTATTGAGGCTAAAACGTTGTGTAGTTTTAAAATTAGGTTAGATAAATACATGAGTGGGTGTGGGTGGGTGTAAGTTGGACCTTACTAGCTTGTGCTGCTGGGTCTGGTACAGTGCTCCATCCTTGAGTGGGGATGACCAGACTGGGTGGGTTATTGGGATAATCCGGGGGGTGGGTCATTGGGCTAATCCGGGGGGACACATGGACCTGCTCCACATGGGTCAGTAGGCCTGTTGCAGTGTTCCTTCTTTCTTATGTTCTTATGTTCTTATAAAGCTCATGGTGCAGGGAGAGTGACCCAGTAGAGACCAGTGAAGAGGCGGGACCAGGAGCTATGAATCGACCCCTGCAACCACAAGTAGGTGAGTACAACTAGGTGAGTACAAACACACTCACACACATACACACACACACACACGACGTTGCCACATGTCACCCAAGGAAGATAATAAAGTGAAACAAATGTGTGACCAGAAAGAAATACTGTGAATAGGGTACATTATATATCGAGAAGCAATGGAGGTGAATCTATGCCAGGACATCACATCGAGCTGGACTATCTACAGGCTGGTACAGGCTGCTACAGGCCTATACAGGTTGCTACAGACTGTTCACAAGTATTCACCTATGCATGGTTGTTGGGTGTGGGTTTTAGTTTCTAATTAACCGCCAAGCTGATTGTGAACGGTCCAACTCTCCTAGTACCATAAAGAATAGGCTATCAAGTACTCAATAATGAATAGCAATTGGTAATTTATAGAACAAGGTAAAACAGGTTTCTATAAGACTAAGTAGAAGTAGAAGCAGTATAGGTGTGAGTCAGGTCACAGGAGGGTTGGGCCAGGTAAGCCAGGTAAGGGAGCTGTGAACTCCACATTTACTCTCATACACCACAATACACAATTCTACTTAATAAACCCTCATATAGCTACACACACACACACACACACACACACACACGTGGGTCCGTGGGGTGCAGACGTGGGTACACAAGGCTCCAAGAACCCTAGTGTTTTTTAAGGCATGCAGTAACTGCTAGCAGCAATCAGTGGTAGTGACATCGTCAGTGAACAATAATACGAGTAATAACTAAAGTTATTAGTTAGAAAAAGTCGAGAGGAAGCTGAAATTATCAATATTTCAAAGGCCAAGCTGCTGTGGGTCTACTAGGCACTGTTGCCACACAGATTCAAACATACAATGATCAAAGTGAGTGTGGAACCGGGTGTTCAAGAATTACCAGGTTTGGCTAACAAGTGAAATGTGGGGGCACCATACAGTGAGAGTGAAAAAGTTAATAAGCAAAAGGGGAAAATAAAAATAAAATATATAACAATTGAAGGTGGCAGAGTAGGCCTGCTGAAGCAGTGACGTCACGACAAGTTGTGTGCCATTATACATATAAAGTGAAGTGTATATAATGCGAAGTGTATACTATCATAAGTGAAAAGTGAAATCGCGTGAGGAACGAGGGATGTATGAGCACATGTGGTTATAATCAACATGGGTGAAGGATATCCAAAATAGGGATTTAAGGCCTACGTACGACGACTTCGTCATCAGCATCTGGTAACTTGTCACGGCCGTTGCCATCGCAAGTATCACTCACCTATTTTGTGGATTGCATGTTGCAGGCTTGTTCTGGCCTTGCATCACTTTTAGATACTAGTCATTCACTCCTGCAAGCTATTACAGTAGTTATTAGTAGTAAGAATACTTAGGAAGCTATGAAGTCCTCTCTCAAAGTGAACAAGGAATAGGATAATAACCAGCAATAATTGATAATTAAATCCAGAAAGGGCAATAAGTGGAGAGAGTAGCATTTCCAGGAAAGAGTTAGAACAGAGAGGTACAACAGATCTTTAAACCACACCATCTGCCCCCCCCTAACCATCTTTCCCTCACACACACACACACACAAGAGCAGACACTCATAGAAGCTTTAGACCCTAGTAGCAATTTCCACTTTTTATAACCCAGAATTACTGGTATGTATTAACAGTATCTCCAGCTCATACCTCCCCCATACACACGAACACACACGTATACAAACATACACACACAGCTTTTAAGGGCAACATTGTAAGTAGGTGGGGTCAAGTCCCAGGAGGGTGGGGGCCAGGTCACAAGAAGTTGTGGCCAGTCAAGGACTACTGACACACACACACACACACACATGCACACATACACACACACACACACACACACACACACACACACACACACACACACACACACACACACACACACAACACACAACACACACACACACACACACACACACACACACACACACACACACACACAACACACACATGCACACACACAACACACACACACAACACACACACACACAACACACACACACAACACAGACACACACACACACACATAGCCGGACTCACACATACACTCCTCCCCTCCCCCAGTGACATCTCACTCCTTCCCCTGATCCCTCCCCTCCCTCTTTCACCCTCCCCCTCCACACCTCTCCCCCCCTCCACACCTCTCCCTCCTTACCCCTCTCCCTCTCCCACTCACCCACTTGCTTCTCCCTCCTTCCCACTCCTCTCCCACATAGCCACAGTTCCTCCTCTACCCCTCCCCCCACACTCTGACATACATAATACTAACCTAACACACAGAATTACATAGGTTTCTCACCCTGTGGCAATCAGGATAAAACAAAAATGGGTTGCCAGAGAGCAACAAGAAAAACCAAGGGACAGGAGGAGGAAACTGCAAAGGAAGATTGGGCACCAGAGCTCACAAAAAGGGAACATGAATGGGAAAAGAAACTAGAACTTAGCATGAGAATGGAAGAGAGGATAGACATGGAAAGCAGGAAGTGGGAGGTGCAAGTCAAAGCAGCAGAGGCCAGGATACAGAGTTTAGAAGACGAACTGAAAAATCTGAAACAGCCTAAAGAACTAAAGAACATTTTGGGATTGGCAACAGAGACTGCTACCTCAGTCACAAATAAGGGGACTTTAGGGAAAGAAGGAGCAAAACTGCAAGGAGAAGCTCTATCAGAGGAGACTGTAGTAAATGAAAGAGCTAAGCTATATGTGGAGGCCCTAACAGACCACAGCAGAGCCCAGGGAAAGCCGAGAAGGGAAAATGACAGGCCATTGAGCCCAAGTACATTAGCTAGTGAAACTGAAGAAAAGAAAGCTGCAATGGAAGAAATCAAATTGAATGAGGGAATACACAGGGATATGCAGTGGGAGAATGAAAGGGTGAGGTCAGTCTTTGTGTATGGGCTCCAGGAAGTTGAAGGGGAAACATATGAAGCAAGAAAACAAGGGAAAGAAAAAGCAATTGAGAGCATCATTAAAGCAATAGGAGAAGACGATATGACCCAGGTGAAAATTTTATGGAGAATAGGGATGTTTGTAAAAAAAAAAACCGACCAGTGAAAGTAACCTTCAAGGCAGAATCGACTCAGAACAGGATCCTGCAGGAGAAAGCATGATTGAGGGACATGCCAGCATACAGGAAGGTGTATCTCGACCGCGACAGAACACAAGGAGAAAGGAAGAAACTGAGAGAGATGTTACAAAGGCGAAAGGAGGAAAGAGAGGGGATGGAGAAGACAGACAGGAGACCCAAGACACAGGAAGATCAAATACAGCCTCCATCACAACTTCCTATAGAAACCTCCCAACCAGGTCAGCCCCAGTGCAACCAAACACTCTAAGCCAAAACACCCATGCCACATCCAATGCCCCCACCCACTGCACTACAAACTCCACCCCCACAGCAACCACCCATAGTTCCTTATCACGTCTCCCACTTCCCCAACCCAATACACCTCCCAGACCACAGTCTTAGAAAAGAAGTTTAAGGTGTGGTATACAAATGCAGATGGAATAAAAAATAAGTATGTGGAGTGGCATGAAAGAATCAAGGAGACATCCCCAGACACAATAGCACTCACAGAAACAAAACTTACCAGAATAATAACAGATTCAATCTTTCCATCCGGATATCAAATCCTCAGGAAAGACAGAGGGAGGAGAGGGGGAGGAGGAGTTGCACTGTTCATTAAAAACCAATGGGGTTTTGAGAAAATGGAAGGAATGGATTGCACAGGCAAAAGGGACTACTTAGTAGGAACAATCCAGTCTGAGGGACATAAGGAGATAATTGCAGTAATGTACAACCCACCACAGAACTGCAGGAGGCCAAGAGAAGAATATGATGAGAGCAACAGAGCAATGGTTGACACACTAGCCGAGGTGGCCAGGAGAGCACACATGGGGGGGAGCAAAGTTACTAGTTATGGGTGATTTCAATCACAAGGAGATTGACTGCGAGAACCTGGAGCCCCATGGGGGTCCCGAAACATGGAGAGCCAAGATGATGGATAATAGGAAGAACAGAACGAGTCCCTGGTTCACCCAAAGGTGTAGGGAGGCAAAAACTAGGTGTACTAGAGAATGGAAAAGGTACAGAAGACAGAGAACTCAGGAAAATAAAGAGATTAGCCGAAGAGCCAGAAACGAATATGCACAGATGAGAAGGGAGGCTCAGCGGCAATGTGAAAATGACATAGCATCGAAAGTCAAGACTGACCTAAAGCTGTTGTACAGCCACATCAGGAGGAAAACATCAGTAAAGGACCAGGTAATCAGACTGAGGAAGGGTGATGGGGAATTCACAAGAAACGACCGGGAGGTATGTCAGGAGCTCAACACGAGATTTAAAGAAGTATTTACAGTGGAAACCAGCAGGAGTCCAGGAAATCAGAACAGGGGGGTGCACCAGCAAGTGCTGGATGAAATACATGTAACCAAGGAGAAGGTGAAGAAGCTGCTATGCGAACTTGACACCTCAAAGGCGATGGGACCAGACAACATATCTCTGTGGGTCCTTAAAGAGGGAGCAGAGATATTGTGTGTACCATTGACAAAGATCTTCAACACATCATTTGAAACTGGGCAACTCCCTGAGGTATGGAAGATGGCAAATGTAGTCCCAATTTTTAAAAATGGAGACAGACATGAGGCACTAAACTACAGACCTGTATCACTAACGTGTATAGTATGCAAGGTCATGGAGATCATCAGGAGGAGAGTGGTGGAGCACCTGGAAAGAAACAAGTGTATAATTGACAACCAGCACGGTTTCAGGGAAGGAAAATCCTGTGTCACAAACCTACTAGAGTTTTATGACAAGGTGACAGAAGTAAGACAATAGAGAGAGGGGTGGATCGACTGCATTTTTTTGGACTGCAAGAAGGCCTTCGACTCAGTTCCTCACAAGAGGTTACTGCAAAAGCTAGAGGATCAGGCACACATAACAGGAAAGGCACTGCAATGGATCAGAGAATACCTGACAGGGAGGCAACAACGAGTCATGGTACGTGACGAGGTGTCAGAGTGGGCGCCTGTATCAAGTGGGGTTCCACAGGGGTCAGCCCTAGGACCTGTGCTGTTCTTGGTATATGTGAACGACATAACGGAAGGGATAGACTCAGAAGTCTTCTTGTTTGCAGTTGATGTGAAGTTAATGAGAAGAATCAAATCGGATGAGGATCAGGCAGGACTACAAAGAGACTGGGACAGGCTACAAGCCTGGTCCAGCAACTGGCTCCTTGAGTTTAACCCTGCCAAATGCAAAGTCATGAAGATTGGGGAAGGGCAAAGAAGACCGCAGACACAATATAGTTTAGATGGCCAAAGACTGGAAACCTCACTCAAGGAAAAAGATCTGGGGATGAGTATAACACCGAGCATATCTCCTGAGGCGCACATCAATCAGATAACTGCTGCAGCATACGGGCGCCTGGCAAACCTATGGATAGCGTTCCGATATCTCAGCAAGGATTCGTTCAAGACTGTATACCATTTACGTCAGGCCCATAATGGAGTATGCAGCACCAGTTTGGAATCCACATCTAGTCAAGCACGTCAAGAAATTAGAGAAGGTGCAAAGGTTTGCAACAAGACTAGTCCCAGAGCTACGGGGATTGTCCTACGAAGAAAGGTTGATGAAAATCAGCCTGGGAACACTTGAGGACAGAAGGGTCAGGGGAGACATGATAACGACATAGAAAATACTGCACAGAATAGACAAGGTGGACAAAGACGGGATGTTCCGGAGATGGGACACAGACACAAGAGGTCACAATTGGAAGTTGAAGACTCAGATAATCAAAGGGATGTTAGGAAGTATTTCTTCAGTCATATAGTAGTCAAGCCGTGGAATAGCCTAGAAAGTGACGTAGTGGAGGCGGGAACCATATGTAGTTTTAAGGCGAGGTATGATTAAGCTCATGGGGCAGGGAGTGAAGAGGCGGGGCCAGGAGCTATGACTCGACCCCTGCAACCACAAATAGGTGAGTACACACACAGACACACACACACACACACACACACACACACACACACACACACACACACACACACGATCCATAATAGCTTTAAGCAGAGGTATGATAAAGCTCATGGTTCATGGAGAGTTACCTAATAATGACCAGTGAAGAGGCGGGGCCAGGAGCTCGGACTCGACCCCTGCAACCTGTAGACAGCCTGTACTGTCTGCACAGACAGTCCATGCTGTCTGCCAGCTTAGTTCATATTTCGCGCCACTCAAGTGCTGCCCTCTGTAGCCAGGCCTCTCGGTAGGCATGCCAGCCTGTCGGCCCATGCCTCGCTCTCACTCACACAGCGGCCTAGCAGCAAGACAGAAGGCCTGCTCCTAGCTCTCTCTCGTGGGATGGCCCTGCCCGGGCCATGGGCTCAAACAACACAAGCCTGTGTACCCACCACGACTTAACAATAAAGTAAGAAGCCTCCGAAGACATATCATTTACTCCCTGCTACCATACTACCAAACAAACTCATTAAACATTGGTAGCAGCGGTGGTCGCAGCAGTTGTGTTTGCCCAGAGAGAGGAAGGAAGAGGTATGAAGCCATCTTCACTTCATCACCCTACACAAGAAGCATCCATCTCTCAACGAGTTATCCTGATGTGTCTGCACTTTTGAGCATCCAGACACAGGTACAAGCAGGATCCAGCCGAAATTTGCCGAAATTCTCCGAGAATTGTAAGTGACCCCACGCTACAGTGTCCCACGCTGTTTCTCAAGTCACGTGTTCAGCGTCACTTGTATGTTGCTGCTGTTGTTGTTCAGCTCAGCACAGCTGTTTCAGCAAGACAGAGGTGAGTTTTGTGGTGATTTCTGCGTTCAGTGTGAGCTTCTCCATGTGTTTGTTGGTGGGGGAGGAGGAGAAGAAGTGGCTGTTCCTCACCTTGCCCATGCTCGCCCTACTCACGCTCACCCATCTACCATACACTCACCACTGCCCACTCCTTCTGCTGTGTTTTCTGCTGTTTTTCGTGTGAATTCGTCGCCAGTGCTGTGTATCCGAGGGCCCGAGGCCACTCGAAGCTACATGGATCAGCATGCCATGTAGATCACGACGCCACGTGGATCACGACACCACGTGGATCACGACGCCACGTTGGGTGTGGGCGATGTCACGTGGATCTACCAGCCACGTGAGTTACCAGATGTCCCAGGCCACATGTTGTGGTCTGCTGCCTGCATCACATTGACGTCACCGACGATGCTGCTCGACTTCATGACGTCACGATGTCTGCTGACGTCACCTCACGATGTCTGCCTGATGTCACCTCGAGATGTCTGCTGACGTCATCACGCCTGATATCATATGATGTCACCATCGAGTGTTCAGTAATTATTTTAGTATTGTCGAGAAGATTGAGAGAAAATATGTCGTGTGTTAATTAATTCCTCTCAGTCAGTGTTCTCACATGTTAGTGTACCGTATGTACCGCGGGTGTGTAAAGTTACCATGTCCAGTGAGGTTTGAGCCAGACCTGTGTAGCACCACTCTGTTAACTCACCCGTGTGACCAGTGTGTTTGACAGCTATCAGACAGCCCTGAGCCCGAGCCCCCTTGTACAGAAAGCTTTTATGCTCGTCGCTCGTGATCTTCTGCAGAATCGTACCTGCTACGATTCCCATCAAGATTTGTTTCACTTCACCTCCAGACCTTCAGAGTGCAGTTATATGTAGAGAAACAAGTCTGGAGACGCTTAGACTAACCTCTGCTATTACTCCAACTGCCGAGAGAATGATACTCGCCAAGCCGCAGTTAGCCCTGTCGGCAGGCGCTGTGTCAGCCTCATGTCACAAGCTTCACTGAGCAGCCTGCACAAAGAAGATGTCACTTTGACTGCTAGCTCACTCACTGCAGTCTGGTGTATGATGTTACGACTCCCAGATGTTTCGCCCAGTCGTCTCTGCCACGACTCGCCGGCAGTGACAGCCCAGCGACAGTACCAAACAAGAAGTGTCCTCCTGAGTCGCTTGCCAGGAGTCCTGCCCTGTTGCCGAGTTTGTCGACGCCTCACTCGAGGGCACCAGCATGTCGTGCCCCTGGTTGAGTGAAACCTGCAGCGACTCCTACGATGTCTGCTTCACTGTTCCAGAGGAGACTGTAACCTGCTACGTCACAGCTCAGCCGCAGCGATGTCTCCTGTGTTGCAGTATCTGTCCAGACGCTGGAAGGCGTGCAATGATGCCCTTCGACGCTCATTGCCTTTGACCACGATGTTTAGCACACCTCACATGTTTTGTGGTGATTTCTGCGTCCAGTGTGAGCTTCACATGTTTGTGGGTGGGGGAGGAGGAGAGGAAGTGGCTGTTCCTCACCACTGCCCACTCCCTCTGCTGTGTTTTCTGCTGTTTTCCGTGTGAATTCATTGCCAGTGTTGTGTATCCGAGTGCCCGAGGCCACTCAAAGCTACGTGGATCAGCATGCCACGTAGATCAGCATGCCACGTGGATCTCGACGCCACGTGGGTGTGGGCGATGTCACATAGATCTACAGGCCACGTGAGTTACCAGATGTCCCAGGCCTCATGCTGTGGTTTGCTGCCCGCATCACATCGACGTCACCCACGATGCTGGCCGACTTCATGACGTCACGATGTCTGCTGACGTCACCTCACGATGTCTGCCTGACGTCACCTCGAGATGTCAGCTGACATCACAGTGCTGCTGACGTCACCTCGCGACATCATGCCTGATATCACATGTCACATCGAGTGTTTCTAGTAATTATTTCAGTATTGTCGAGAAGATTGAGAGAAAATATATGTCGTGTGTTAATTAATTCCGCTCAGTCAGTGTTCTCACATGTTATTGTACCGCGGGTGTGTGTAGTTTCCATGTGTCCAGTGAGGTCTCAGCCAGACCTGAGTAGCACCACTGTGCTAAGTCACCCGTGTGACCAGTACGTTTGACAGCTGATGTCAAGTCAGCCCCCGAGTGACCGACCCCTCTTGTACAGAAAGCTTTTATGCTCGTCGCTCGTGATGTTCTGCAGAATCGTACCTGCTACGATTCCCGTCAAGATTTGTTTCACTTCACCTCCAGACCATCAGAGTGCAGTTATATGTAGAGAAACAAGTCTTTGGATGCTTAGACTAACCTCTGCTATAACTCCAACTGCCCAGACAATGATACTCGCCAAGCCCTGTCGGCAGGCGCTGTGTCAGCCTCGTGTCACAAGCTTCAGTGAGCAGCCTGCACAAAGAAGATGTCACTTTGACTGCTAGCTCTCTCACTGCAGTCTGGTGTATGATGTTACGACTCCCAGATGTTTCGCCCAGTCGTCTCTACCACGACTCGCTCCACAACTCGCTCCACGCTCGCCGGCAGTGACAGCCCAGCGACAGTACCAGTCGAGAAGTGTCCTGAGTCGCTTGCCAGAAGTCCTGCCCAGTTGCCGAGTTTTGTCGACGCCTCACTCGAGGGCACCAGCATGTCGTGCCCCAGGTTGAGTGAAACCTGCAGCGACTCCTACGATGACTGCTTCACTGTTCCAGAGGAGATCATACCCTGTTACGTCACAGCTCAGCCGCAGTGATGTCTCCCCTGTTGCAGTATCTGTCCAGATGGAGGAAGGCGTGCAGTGATGCCCATCGACGCTCACTGCCTTTGACCACGATGTTTAGCACACCCATATGTTTTTTTCTTCCCTCCCTGTAGGAAGTTTTTTTTCCATGTCCATATGTATATATATGTTTTTATTTTGTGTTCTGTGCCCTGTTCCTACGAGAGAGAGACCGAGTTCCTTTTACCACCAGTATTGTCGCGTCGGGATGAAGCGCGGTAGGTGGCCGAGCGTATGTAGACAGCCTGTACTGTCTGCACAGACAGTCCATGCTGTCTGCCAGCTTAGTTCATATTTCGCACCACTCAAGTGCTGCCCTCTGTAGCCAGGCCTCTAGGTAGGCACGCCAGCCTGTCGGCCCATGCCTTGCTCTCACTCACACAGCGGCCTAGCAGCAAGACAGAAGGCCTGCTCCTAGCTCTCTCTCGTGGGATGGACTTGCTCGGGCCATGGCCTCAAACAACACAAGCCTGTGTACCCACCACGACTTAACAATAAAGTAAGAAGCCTCCGAAGACGTATCATTTACTCCCCGCTACCATACTACCAAACAAACCCATTAAACAAACCTTAACTAGGTGAGACAACTATGTGATTACATGCACATTTACAACCACACATTCTCACACAGTATGTCGAGACGCCATACTTAACATAACCGAGCTGTAAGCATAGTTGCTGATCCCCTGTATATGCATATGTTATCTGAGTATCATAGTACCATCCATGTTTTACATAGTTGACCCCTTGCTAGGCCCAGTGGCCAGCATGTGTGACGTCACATGATGCCGCATGTTAGCGTGTGACACGCTGCCACTTTCTCACTTCATGCATAGATCTAAATGCAACAGGACAGGCTAGGCTGGGCTCCCTTCTCACACTCTGCTAATGTAAGTGTTACCCCCAACGAGTGTGTTTAACTCCAACCATCATATCTCCACGAACCCTCTCAACATTAACACTGTAACATAACATGAGCACTGTAACATAACATGAGCACTATAACATATCATGAATACTATAGTATAACATGAGCACTGTAACATAACATGAGCACTATAACATAACATGAGCACTGTAACATAACATGAACACTGTAACATAACATGAGCACTGTAACATAACATGAGCACTATAACATAACATGAGCACTGTAACATAACATGAGCACTGTAACATAACATGAGCACTGTAACATAACATGAACACTATAGTATAACATGAGCACTGTAACATAACATGAGCACTATAACATATCATGAATACTATAGTATAACATGAGCACTGTAACATAACATGAGCACTATAACATAACATGAGCACTGTAACATAACATGAACACTGTAACATAACATGAGCACTATAACATAACATGAGCACTGTAACATAACATGAACACTGCAACATAACATGAACACTATAACATAACATGAGCACTGTAACATAACATGAACACTGTAACATAACATGAGCACTATAACATAACATGAGCACTGTAACATAACATGTACACTATAACATAACATGAGCACTGTAACATAACATGAGCACTATAACATAACATGAGCACTATAACATAACATGAGCACTATAACATAACATGAGCACTGTAACATAACATGAGCACTATAACATAACATGAGCACTGTAACATAACATGAGCACTGTAACATAACATGAACACTATAACATAACATGAGCACTATAACATAACATGAGCACTATAACATAACATGAGCACTGTACCATAACATGAACACTATAACATAACATGAGCACTATAACATAACATGAACACTATAACATAACATGAGCACTGTACCATAACATGAACACTATAACATAACATGAGCACTGTAACATAACATGAACACTATAACATAACATGAGCACTGTAACATAACATGAAGACTATAACATAACATGAGCACTGTAACATAACATGAACACTATAACATAACATGAGCACTGTAACATAACATGAACACTATAACATAACATGAACACTATAACATAACATGAGCACTGTAACATAACATGAACACTATAACATAACATGAACACTGTAACATAACATGAGCACTATAACATAACATGAGCACTGTAACATAACATGAACACTATAACATAACATGAACACTGTAACATAACATGAGCACTGTAACATAACATGAGCACTATAACATAACATGAGCACTATAACATAACATTAGCACTGTAACATAACATGAACACTGTAACATAACATGAGCACTATAACATAACATGAACACTATAACATAACATGAGCACTATAACATAACATGAGCACTATAACATAACATGAGCACTATAACATAACATGAGCACTGTAACATAACATGAGCACTATAACATAACATGAGCACTGTAACATAACATGAGCACTATAACATAACATGAGCACTATAACATAACATGAGCACTATAACATAACATGAGCACTGTAACATAACATGAGCACTATAACATAACATGAGCACTATAACATAACATGAGCACTATAACATAACATGAGCACTATAACATAACATGAGCACTATAACATAACATGAGCACTATAACATAACATGAGCACTGTAACATAACATGAGCACTATAACATAACATGAGCACTATAACATAACATGAGCACTATAACATAACATGAGCACTATAACATAACATGAGCACTATAACATAACATGAGCACTGTAACATAACATGAGCACTATAACATAACATGAGCACTGTAACATAACATGAGCACTATAACATAACATGAGCACTATAACATAACATGAGCACTGTAACATAACATGAGCACTATAACATATCATGAACACCAAAAATAAGACACACACCTATAACTTATACATGACATAATCATAACAAATTTAAAATATGAGCTATACACAAAAATTAAGACATACATATGAAAACTAAGACATACACACAAAAACTAAGACATACATAACATGAACATGGTCACTGTATTATAGAATGGATATAAATGCACTGGGAAACGTACGGTGGAAGATGACAAAGTTGATCCCATGTATCAGAAATCTTCCCTATGAGGATAGACTAAGGGCCCTGAATCTGCACTCTCTAGAAAGGCGTAGAATTAGGGGGATATGATTGAGGTGTATAAATGAAAGCAGAAATTTATAAAGGGGATGTAAATAGCTTGCTAAAAATATCTAACAGGACTCGCAGCGATGGCTTTAAATTGGAAACATTCAAACTCAGGAAGGGTATAGGAAAGCATTGGTTTGGTAATAGGGTCGTGGATGAGTGGAACAAACTCCCGAGTACCGTCATAGACGCTAAGACATTGTGCAATTCTAAAAGTAGGTTGGATAAATACATAAGTGGAAGTGGGTGGGTGTGAGTTGGACCTGACTAGATTGTGCTACTAGGTGGGATGCACTGCTCCTCCCTTAAATGACGTGTCTGACCTCAGTAGGTCAAGGCACTGGCTTAAGCCGGTACGAGAATAGGGTCTGCCTCGCATAGGCCAGTAGGCCTGTAGCAGTGTTCCTTCTTTCTTATGTTCTTATGTTCTTATACACGAAAACTAAGACATACACCTCCAAGTAAGACATAACCGTAAGTCAAAAAAACTAAACACAAAAATTTAAGATATTCGACATGCACACCAAATACTATGACATGAGACATGATAACCATAAAATCTAAGCCATAATAAAAATCTAAGAGATGATCACAAAAATAAGACTCAGACACCACCGACTAATACACGACATGACCACAACAAATTTAAGTCATGAGACATATACACCCAAACTAAGACATACACCTCCAAGACATGACATGAACATTATAACATATCATGAACACCAAAAATAAGACACACACACGAAAATCACTCACTACGAAAGCAAAAGACTTGGCAGACGATGCACCATCCCCCCAATGAAAAGCAGGGGTGTCACTAGCACGTTAAGAGACCATACAATAAGTGTCAGGGGCCCGAGACTGTTCAACTGCCTCCCAGCATACATAAGGGGGATTACCAACAGACCCCTGGCAGTCTTCAAGCTGGCACTGGACAAGCACCTAAAGTCGGTTCCTGATCAGCCGGGCTGTGGCTCATACGTTGGTTTGCATGCAGCCAGCAGTAACAGCCTGGTTGATCAGGCTCTGATCCACCAGGAGGCCTGGTCACAGACCGGGCCGCGGGGGCGTTGACCCCCGAAACTCTCTCCAGGTAAACTCCAGGTAAACACCCACAAACATATGTACATGACATAATCACAACAAATTTAAGATATGAGACATATACACCAAACTAAAACATACACCTCCAAGTAAGACATGACTGTAAGGCTAAAAAAAAAACACACAAAAATTTAAGATATGAGACATACACACGAAATTCTATGACATGAGACATGATAACCCTAAAATCTAAGATATAATCAAAAAAGCTTAGAGATGAACACAAAAATAAGACATATACACAAAATTTACCATGACACGATCACAACAAATTTAACTCATTAGACATGATCACAACCAGTTTAAGTCATTAGACATGATCATCGAAAATCCAAGTCACGTAGGGCAAAAACTAAAACAATTACCTGGACATGAACACTATACTAAGAAAAAACCATACCCCCGGCCGGGATTGAACCCGCGGTCATAGAGTCTCAAAACTCCAGCCCGTCGCGTTAGCCACTAGACCAGCTACCCACAATAAGATTCATCCAACTAGGTAAATTTCTACACCATAGGAAGGTTAGCACAGGCACCTCTGTGACCACAAATAGGACGGGCTGGAGTTTTGAGACTCTATGACCGCGGGTTCAATCCCGGCCGGGGGTATGGTTTATTTGCAATCATGTCAGTACGATTTCTTGAGTCACTATACTAAGATCATGTAAACTAATCACCATATCACACAAAAATAGACATGTTCACTTAACACATATATCAAACAATGATTTTTACACACACAGAAAAAAAAATATTCTCCAATTCACAAAACTAACAATTAATCACAAAAAAACTAGAATTACAAGCATTCAAGTCATATATACCCTAAAACATGAATACAAAACTGCTAGTCACAATCGCATAAGACATATGAACACACACAAAAAATCACATACAATCACTTAAGACATATGGAAACAAATATATATAAAAAACGATTATAAATTACATTTCTCAAACTGACATTCATACCAGAATTTCACTTGTCACAATATTTTCATATCACATTTCTCACCCACATCATCCATAAATATCACATTTCTCATCCACATCATCCCTAAATATCTCATTTCTCATCCACATCATCCCTAAATATCACATTTCTCATCCACATCATCCCTAAATATCACATTTCTCATCCACATCATCCCTAAATATCACATTTCTCATCCACATCATCCCTAAATATCCTTCCTATACTCTTCCCCTTATCACCTTGGAGATATTTTAACCTGACGACCCAACATGACGTTAGGAGCCAGACTGTAAGGAGATCTTAAGAGTAGTGATGCTTACTCTGTCTCCTGATGGTATGTTGAGTCATTGGGGTAAAATATCCCTAGGTGTTAATAAGGGGAAGAGTATAGGAAGGATATTTAGGAAGTATGTGGGTGAGAAATGTGATACGAAAAAATTGTGGCAAGTGAAAATGTTGTATGAATATTCAGTGTGAGAAATGAAATGTGTGTAATAAGCTTTATGTTTTATGATGTGTGTTTTATGAGTGAGGGGGAGATGCAGGTGTGTGTGTGTGTGTTATGTGTGTGTGTGTGTGTGTGTTATGTGTGTGTGTGTGTGTGTGTGTGTGTGTGTGTGTGTGTGTGTGTGTGTGTGTGTGTGTGTGTGTGTGTGTGTGTTATGTGTGTATGTGTGTGTGTGTGTTATGTGTGTGTGTGTGTGTGTGTGTGAGTGTGTGTTATGTGTGTGTGTGTGTGTGTGTGTTATGTGTGTGTGTGTGTGTGTGTGTGTGTGTGTGTGTGTGTGTGTGTGTGTGTGTGTGTGTGTGTGTGTTATGTGTGTGTGTGTGTGTGTGTGTTATGTGTGTGTGTGTGTGTGTGTGTGTGTGTGTGTGTGTGTGTGTGTGTTATGTGTGTGTGTGTGTGTGTGTGTTGTGTGTGTGTGTGTGTGTGTGGTGTGTGTGTGTGTTATGTGTGTGTGTGTGTGTGTGTTATGTGTGTGTGTGTGTGTGTGTTATGTGTGTGTGTGTGTGTGTGTGTGTGTGTGTGTGTGTGTGTGTGTGTGTGTGTGTGTGTGTGTGTGTGTGTTATGTGTGTGTGTGTGTGTTATGTGTGTGTGTGTGTGTGTGTGTGTGTGTATGTGTGTGTGTGTGTGTGTATGTGTGTGTGTGTGTGTGTGTGTGTGTGTGTGTGTGTGTGTGTGTGTGTGTGTGTGTGTGTGTGTGTGTGTTATGTGTACTCACCTATTTGTACTCACCTATTTGTGGTTGCAGGGGTCGAGTCATAGCTCCTGGCCCCGCCTCTTCACTGACTGCTACTAGGTCCTCTCTCTCCCTGCTCCATGAGCTTTATCATACCTCGCCTTAAAACTATGTATGGTTCCCGCCTCCACTACTTCACTTTCTAGACTATTCCACGACTTGACTACTCTATGACTGAAGAAATACTTCCTAACATCCCTTTGATTCATCTGAGTCTTCAACTTCCAATTGTGACCTCTTGTGTATGTGTCCCATCTCTGGAACATCCTGTCTTTGTCCACCGTGTCTATCCTGTGCAGTATTTTATATGTCGTTATCATGTCTCCCCTGACGCTCCTGGCCTCCAGTGTCGTCAGGCCGATTTCCCTCAACCTTTCTTCGTACGACAATCCCCGTAGCTCTGGGACTAGTCTTGTTGCAAACCTTTGCACTTTCTCTAATTTCTTGACGTGCTTGACTAGGTGTGGATTCCAAACTGGTGCTGCATACTCCAGTATGGGCCTGACGTAAATGGTATACAGAGTTTTGAACGAATCCTTACTGAGGTATCGGAACGCTATCCGTAGGTTTGCCAGGCGCCCATATGCTGCAGCAGTTATCTGATTGATGTGCGCCTCGGGAGATATGCTCGGTGTTATACTCACCCCCAGATATTTTTCCTTGAGTGAGGCTTGCAGACTTTGGCCTTCTAAACTATATTGTGTCTGCGGTCTTCTTTGCCCTTCCCCATTCTTCAATACTTTGCATATGGCAGGGTTAAACTCAAGGAGCCAGTTTCTGGACCAGGCTTGTAGCCTGTCCAGGTCTCTTTGTAGTCCTGCCTGATCCTCATCCGATTTGATTCTTCTCATTAACTTCACATCGTCCGCAAACAAGGACACTTCCGAGTCTATCCCTTCCGTTATGTCATTCACATATACCAAGAACAGCACAGGTGCTAAGACTGACCCCTGTGGAACCCCGCTTGTCACAGGCGCCCACTCTGACACCTCGTCACGTACCATGACTCGTTGTTGCCTCCCTGTCAGGTATTCTCTGATCCATTGCACTGCCTTTCCTGTTATGTGTGGCTGATCCTCTAGATTTTGCAGTAACCTCTTGTGAGGAACTGTGTCGAAGGCATTCTTGCAGTCCAAAAAAATGCAGTCGATCCACCCCTCTCTCTCTTGTCATAAAACTCTAGTAGGTTTGTGACACAGGATTTTCCCTCCCTGAAACCATGCTAGTTGTCATTTATACACTTTTGGTGACGTGTACTTAGCTCAGTGGTGACGTGTACTTAGCTCAGTGGTGACGTGTACTTAGCTCTGTGAAGACCTGCTTGTGTGCTCTCTGTGAATCTGAACCAGGATGCCCTCTCTTGAGCAGCTTTACCAGCAGCTGAGAGAAGAGCTCAGAGTTGCTAAACTGGAGATACGGCGATTAACGGAGGAGAACAAGATGATTCGTAGTAATCCTCCTGTTGTGAGTCCCCAGGTTAAGAGGGGAGCTTGGTCAGTGACCGGGCAACATGGAACCAAGCTGAAGATCAAGAAAGCGGTTGGAGAGGCAGAAACAACGAGAAACCAGAAGACTGCCGTGGAAACTTCCAACCCATTCTCCGTGCTACCTGACGAATGTGAGTGTTCTACTGGGAATGCCACAACGAGCACCAAGGAAGCATTGGCAGACGTGAGTGAGACATCCCTAGAAACCCCAACGAAGACCATAGAGAACGTCTTGACGAATTCCACAAGTGGTGTAATGCTACCTGACGAATGTGAGTCGACTACTGGGAGCATCACGAAGGACGACGCCAAGGAAGGTAAAAACATTGTTGTTGTTGGGGATAGTCAGATTAGGTACATGGATAGGGCATTCTGCTTGAAGTATAGGAGTAGGAGGCAGAGAGTGTGTTTTCCTGGGGCTGGGATGAAGGATATTGTTAGCCGTCTGGATGACATCATGAGAGGTAAAGGGAGCAATCCTATTATCTGTCTCAATGCTGGAGGCAACGATGTTGGCAGACGTAGGAGTGAGAACCTGATTAGCAGGAATAGGTCAGCAATAGAGATAATTAGGAGGAAGGGTAGGAAACCTGTCATATGTGGCATTTTGCCAAGGAGAGGAGTTGGAAATGAATGGTTGTCCAGAGCAATTGGTGTCAATTGCTTGTTGGACAAATACTGTAAGGAAAATGCGGTAACATTCATTGACAACTGGGACCTCTTCTATGGCAGAAATGACATGTATGCCACGGATGGGGTTCACTTGTCTAGGTGTGGGGTGGGAGCACTGGCCAACGCAGTGGAGGGAGCTGTTAGGTCTTTAAACTAGGAATAGTTAGTGGTATGGGTTTTGGCGGGAATACTCTGAAGTCGCAGGATAGTAATATTAGTACTAGGAGAACTAATAATAGGCAAAATGAGGTGGATATTGGAAAGCCAGTGGCACTAATTGACAAGAACAGTAATAGGTTTAGTGGAATAACAGAAAGGAGCAGGAAGGGTAAAGAGAGAGGAGGGTCTTTAAATATTTATTACACAAATAGTCGCAGATGGACGAGTTGAGACTAGTTGCTAGTGCAGGTAACATTGATGTATTTGTCATAACTGAGACGTGGTTTAATTCAAAAATTCGGGACATGCCTGCAGAATGTCACATTCAGGGTTTTAAATTGTTCCAAGTAGATAGAAGTGTCGGGGAGGGGGGTGGGGTGGCATTGTATGTCCGAAATCGATTGAACTGTTGCATAAAAAACGGATATTTAGTCTGAAGTAACACATACAGAGTCTGTTTGGATAGAATTTTCAGAGGGGCATGAAAAATTAATTTTAGGTGTGATATACCGTCCCCCAAATTTAGATAGGGACCAGGGAAGACTACTATGGGAGGAAATTGTTAGGGCCACAAGGCACGATAATGTAGTAATTCTAGGAGACTTTAACTTTAGTCATATTGATTGGAATTTCTTAACTGGGAATTTAGAATCATATGACTTCTTAGAAGTAGCTCAGGATTGTTTTTTGAAGCAGTTTGTGACAGAACCTACAAGGGGTAATAACCTGCTTGACTTAGTTCTGGCAAACAATGAATCCCTTGTTAATAATTTAGAAGTTTCAGAGGAACTGGGTGCTAGCGACCACAAATCAATTACATTTAGCATTGAATGGAAGTATGATAGTAGGGATAACTCAGTAACAGTCCCAGATTTTCGCCTAGCAGATTACGATGGGCTTATCATCTGTTGATTGAGGTAACGAAGAGAGCTATCAATATGACAGTTTTCTGAACACTCTACATGCTGCTCAAAGAACGTTTATCCCTTAAAAAGAAATTAGATCAAATAGAAATGACCCAAAATAGATGAATAATAGGCTGAAATATCTACTAGGGCATAAGAAAGGAATTTATAGGCGTATCAAAAGAGGCGAGGGTCATCTTATGAATCAGTATATTGACATTAAGAGGGACATTAAAAAGGGGATAAGAAAAGCTAAAAGGGACTATGAAATTAAAGTTGCTAGGGATTCGAAAATTAACCCAAAAGTTTTTTCCAGGTATATAGAACAAAAGTCATAGCTAAGATAGCTCCCCTTAAAAATAACTATGGGCATCTTACTGACAAAGAGAATGAAATGTGCTCGATTTTAAATAATTATTTTCTCGCTGTTTTTACACAGGAAGACACTAATAATATTCCAGTAATTAATTTTTATAGTGGATCAGAAGAAGATAAATTATGTAACATCACAGTCACTAGTGAAATGGTTGTGAAGCAGATAGACCGACTGAAGAAAAATAAGTCACCTGGTCCTCATGAGGTTTTTTCACGGGTTCTTAAGGAATGCAAAATGAAACTCTCTGAACCATTAACTAATATTTTTAATTTATCTCTTCAAACAGGTGTAGTGTCTGATATGTGGAAGATGGCTAATATAATTCCTATTTTTAAAACAGGGGACAAGTCGTTACCGTCAAATTACCGCCCAATAAGCCTGACCTCAATTGTAGGCAAATTACTAGAGTCAATTATAGCTGAGATTATAAGAAGCCATCTCGATAAGCATAGCTTGATTAATGATACTCAGCATGGATTCACAAGAGGCCGGTCTTGTCTAACTAATTTATTAACTTTCTTCAGTAAAGCTTTTGAGGCTGTTGACCACGATAAAAAAATTGATATTATTTACATAGATTTTAGTAAGGCATTTGATAGAGTTCTGCACCAAAGACTGTTGAAGAAAGTAGCAGCTCATGGCATTGGGGGAAGGGTGCACTCGTGGATCGAATCATGGCTCACAGACAGGAAGCAGAGAGTGCCCATAAATGGGGTTAAATCCGTGTGGGGATCAGTAACAAGTGGCGTTCCACAGGGATCAGTCTTGGGCCCGTTGTTGTTTATAATATATATCAATGATCTTGATGAAGGAATTACTAGTGATATGAGCAAATTCGCCGATGACACGAAGATAGGTAGGATAATTGATTCAAACGTAGATGTTAGGGAACTTCAGGAGGATTTAGACAAACTCTACTCTTGGTCAGAAAAGTGGCAGATGCAGTTCAATGTAGATAAATGCAAGGTTCTGAAGCTCGGGAGTGTCCATAACCCTAGCACTTATAAGTTAAATAATGTAGAACTTAGCCATACAGATTGTGAAAAGGACTTGGGGGTTATGGTAAGCAGCAACCTTAAACCAAGACAGCAATGTCTAAGCGTACGAAATAAGGCAAATAGATTACTGGGATTTATATCAAGAAGTGTAAGCAACAGAAGTCCAGAGGTCATAATGCAGCTTTATACATCATTAGTAAGGCCTCACCTAAATTATGCAGCTCATTTCTGGTCTCCATATTACAGAATGGACATAAATTCGTTAGAAAACATTCAAATCTTCCTTATGAAGAAAGATTGAAGACTCTTAAGTTACATTCACTTGTTAGACGAAGAATGAGGGGAGACCTGATCGAAGTGTATAAGTGGAAGATAGGTATTAATAAAGGGGATATTAAGAAGGTCTTGAGGATATCTCTCCAAGAGAGAACCCGCAGTAATGGATTTAAATTAGATAAGTTTAGATTTAGAAAGGACATAGGAAAGTATTGGTTTTGAAATAGGGTAGTAGATGAGTGGAACAGTCTACCTAGTTGGGTTATTGAGGCTAGGACTTTGGGTAGTTTCAAATTTTGGTTCGATAAATACATGAGTGGGAGGGGTTGGATTTGAGTGGGACTTTCACATTAGAGCTTATTTCTTGGGTAGCATTGAAAATTAGGTTGGTCAAATGTTTGTTAGAGGGATGAATTGTAAAGGACCTGCCCAGTATGGGCCAACAGGCCTGCTGCAGTGTTCCTCCTTTCTTATGTTCTTATGAACCATTAACTAATATTTTTAATTTATCTCTTGAAACAGGTGTAGTGTCTGATATGTGGAAGATGGCTAATGTAATTTCTATTTTTAAAACAGGGGACAAGTCGTTACCGTCAAATTACCGCCCAATAAGCCTGACCTCAATTGTAGGCAAATTACTAGAGACAATTATAGCTCAGATTATAAGAAGCCATCTCGATAAGCATAGCTTGATTAATGATACTCAGCATGGATTCACAAGAGGCCGGTCTTGTCTAACTAATTTATTAACTTTCTTCAGTAAAGCTTTTGAGGCTGTTGACCACGATAAAGAATTTGATATTATTTACTTAGATTTTAGTAAGGCATTTGATAGAGTTCCTCACCAAAGACTGTTTTTGGGGATAGCCAGATTAGGTACTTTTGGGGATAGCCAGATTAGGTACTTGGGGATAGCCAGATTAGGTATATGGGGATAGCCAGATTAGGTACATGGATAGGGCATTCTGCTTGAAGGATAGGAGTAGGAGGCAGAGAGTGTGTTTTCCTGGGGCTGGGATGAAGGATATTGTTAGCCATCTGGATGACATCATGAGAGGTAATGGGAGCAATCCTATTATCTGTCTCAGTGCTGGAGGCAACGATGTTGGCAGACGTAGGAGTGAGGACCTGATTAGCAGGTATAGGTCAGCAATAGAGATAATTAGGAGGAAGGGTAGGAAACCTGTCATATGTGGCATTTTGCCAAGGAGAGGAGTTGGAAATGAATGGTTGTCCAGAGCAATTGGTGTCAATTGCTGGCTGGACAAATAGTGTAAGGAAAATGCGGTAACATTCATTGACAACTGGGACCTCTTCTATGGCAGAAATGACATGTATGCCAGGGATGGGGTTCACTTATCTAGGTGTGGGGTGGGAGCACTGGCCAACGCAGTGGAGGGAGCTGTTAGGTCTTTAAACTAGGAATAGTTAGTGGTATGGGTTTTGGCGGGAAAACTGTGAAGTCGCAGGGTAGTAACATGAGTACTAGGAGAACTAGTAATAGGCAAAATGAGGTGGATATTGGAAAGCCAGTGGCACTAATTGACAAGGACAGAAATAGGTTTAGTGGAATAACAGAAAGGAGCAGGAAGGGTAAAGAGAGAGGAGGGTCATTAAATATTTATTACACAGTCGCAGTGCTAGGAATAAGATGGACGAGTTGAGACTAGTTGCTAGTGCAGGTAACATAGATGTATTTGCCATTACTGAGACGTGGTTTAATTCAAAAAGTCGGGACATGCCTGCAGAATGTCACATTCAGGGTTTTAAATTGTTCCAAGTAGATAGAAGTATCGGGAAGGGGGGTGGGGTGGCATTGAATGTCCGATATCGCTTGAACTGTTGCATAAAAACGGGTATTAAGTCTGAAGTAACACATACAGAGTCTGTTTGGATAGAATTTTCAGAGGGGCATGAAAAATTAATTTTATGTGTGATATACCGTCCCCCAAATTTAGATAGGGACCAGGGGAGACTACTATGGGAGGAAATTGTTAGGGCCACAAGGCACGATAATGTAGTAATTCTAGGAGACTTTAACTTTAGTCATATTGATTGGAATTTCTTGACTGGGAATTTAGAATCATACGATTTCTTAGAAGTAGTTCAGGATTGTTTTTTGAAGCAGTTTGTGACAGAACCTACAAGGGGTAATAACCTGCTTGACTTAGTTCTGGCAAACAATGAATCCCTTGTTAATAATTTAGAAGTTTCAGAGGAACTGGGTGCTAGCGACCACAAATCAATTACATTTAGAATTGAATGGAAGTATGATAGTAGGGATAACTCAGTAACAGTCCCAGATTTTCGCTTAGCAGATTACGATGGGCTTAGAGAACACTTATCATCTGTTGACTGGGGTAACGAAGAGAGCTATCAATATGACAGTTTTCTGAACACAATACATGCTGCACGAAGAACGTTTAAGCCTTATAAGGAAATTAGATCAAATAGAAATGACCCAAAATGGATGAATAATAGGCTGAAATATCTACTAGGGCACAAGAAAGGAATTTATAGGCGTATCAAAAGAGGCGAGGGTCATCTTATGAATCAGTGTATTGACATTAAGAGGGACATTAAAAAGGGGATAAGAAAAGCTAAAAGGGACTACGAAATTAAAGTTGAAGAATTGAGACACTTATGCAACACATGGGAATCTTTATTGAAGAAACGTTTCGCCACACAGTGGCTTCATCAGTCCAATACAAAGTAGAAATGGGTAAGGAGAGTAGAAGTATGAGGTAATCAGTCCCTCAACCTGGATTCGATGTGTTCAGTCCATCACTCTTGTAGTAAGTGCAGCATAGGTATGTATAATGTTCGCCAAGACCGTAGTCCTGGCACGGGTCTCAATCTTGCGATGACCCGTCTCTGGCTCCCGAGGGAGAAAGTTTTCTACAATGATGCGACATATGCTGTTCAAGCACTCTTCTGGTCAGTTCAACTGGTGCATCTCATAAGCGACAACACCGTATGTACTCCTAACTATGGACACTAGCGAGGAGGAGGATATGTCGTTATCACAGGTAACAGCTTGTCTGGTTGGTTGACTCCATGGTACACTAGTGTGGCCGCAGTCATCTCTGGTTCCTCTTCGGGAGGGAATATCACTCCTAGTTGCCTGCGGAGTGTCTCAGTAACTTCGCACTCCAGAAGATAGTGTGTTAGGGGCCGCTGGACAACGTGCTGACAGTACTGGCACATCTCCTCCTCAGCCTTGTCTACCATCATCTTGGCTGTGGGAAAGCCTAAACGAAGCCGATGGATGGCGGTACACTGTGCTCTGGACCAGCTTCTATCACATGGAGGGGGTTCTCCCTGAGTCGCTGCTTGGTACCACTGTTGAGATGGGGTATCACCTAAGACCTCCCCCATAAGTTTCATGGCTCTGGCAGCCACCAGTTTGGTCTGTCGTAGGCTGATTGGGACAGTAATCCCAACATGTGGATAGTCTGTTGCTGCCTTGGCTGCATCATCTGCCGCCTCATTTCCCCGGATGCCAGCATGGCTGGGGATCCAGTTCAATGTCGACCTGTTACCCTGAACTTCTAAGGCTGTCATTATGCTCAGGATCGATGTGATGAGGTGAACATTGTCCTGTGGTTGAGGATGGGAGAGGGCATTGATTGCAGACGTGGAATCAACATGTATGACAGGTCGGAGTCGATGTCGTAGGGCATGTGACAATGCCTGCTGAATCGCCACCAGCTCAGCTTGAAGGATCGTGCAGTGGTCAGGGAGTCGCCAGCCTTGTGTGTGACCATTGTGGTACAGTCCAGCTGCTGCTCTCTTCCTGTCAGGGTCGACAGAACCATCTGTGAAATACACTGCACATGTGCCTCCCTCTGCCAGTGCCATGCTTGTCTCAGCATGATTGCTGAGAGTGTCTTGACTGCAGAGACGCTTAGAGATGGGTAGCTGCATGATGCAAATATCGGCTGGATCTGGGCGCCAGGGAGGTGTTGGATGGTACCCAGCAACAGGAAGGTCACAACTCTTCTCAAGGAGTAGTTGTATAGGCAGCAGCTTCCGCCCAGCAGCACAAAACGAACGAATCCAGGAGTAGTACGTGAAGAGTGTGGGATCTTGTGACATGGTTGTCAATATCCGTCTCCTTAGTGGGGTACCTTGCTGCCTGTGCAGAATCGTGGCCACTTTGCAGGCGTTTATGTATCTTACTCTGTCAGCCAGGGAAGGAAGCCGGGCCTCAGATCTGAGACATACTGTGTTGGTCCAGATGGGGGCCCCAAGCATAGTTCTTATCGCCTGATTTTGTACGACCTCCACTCTTTGCCTGCTCTGCGGGAAGAGATGAGCTAACGCCGGTGCGCCGTAGTCAATGAGCAAGCGTATAGCTTGTATGTAGTACAAGCGAAGTACATCTTTGCTTGCCCCTGCACGGTGCCTCGTCATGGCTCTCATGGCGTTGAGTCTGAGTAGAGCACGTGACCTGACATACTCGGCCTGTTTCTGAAAGGTCAGCTTTTTATCAATGTAGATTCCCAAGTACAGGTAGGAGCCTGTCCACTCAAGTTCTATATCCTGAATACGTAATCTATTCACAGGATCTGGTCCCTTGAACATCATTGCAAGAGATTTCTCGGCCGAGATCTTGAGGCCTAGTTCCTTGCAAGACTGCGTAATTAGGTCCAAAGCTCTCTGAGCCTGTCGTTCTAAATTGCCTTTCCCATTCACTACGAGTGCAAGATCATCAGCATAGCTGAGGAGCTGTGTACCACTATGAAAGGGAAGGCTCACAAGTTCCTGCATAAGGATGTTAAACAGGGTAGGACTGAGCACACCTCCTTGTGGCGTACCGTTTTCCAGGGATTTAAAGGAAGAGTAGTGTCCCTGAAAGCTGACACAGGCCTGCCTGCCCCTAAGGTAGGACTCTATCCAGGCCAGGAGGCGTCCTTTGATTCCCTTCCGAGCTAGTATTGCCAGAATTGCTGTGGGGCTGGCTAGCTCAAATGCCTTTTCAAGGTCGAGGTAGACGACAATACTAGGTTTTTTGTTACTGTCAGCAATCTGGCTTAGTAGAGTGGTTATGCACTCTGCTGTACCCACTCCTTTGGTGAAGCCAAATATGTGATGATGAGAGGGTCCAAGTTTCCATAGGAGGCGGTTTAACACCATCCTCTCAGCAGTCTTGGCTAAGCAGCTGGTCAGCGATATGGGTCTCATACTGCCTGGGTCCTTGGGCTTTGGAATTGGTACGATGGTAGCTTTCTTCCAAGCTGCTGGGAGTGTCCTGGCCCTCCACGACTTGTTAATGACGTCTAGTATAGCCTCCCATCCACTCTGCCCAGCCCGTGCAATCATGGAGTATGTAACACCATCGATGCCCGGGGCAGTGTCACCTGTGTTCTTAATGGCACGTCGGAGTTCCAAGTCCGTGAGGTCTTCATCGGTCACATCTTCCGACTCACATGCAGCTTGTATCGTTAGCTGGCGCTGTGGCAGAAGATCTGTCTGTATATTCCGGATGTCCTGTGGGAGCTGAGTGGATGCTCCCCTGGAAGTGAAAAGCTCCACTAGTTTCTCAGCTTCCTGGGATGGGTTCGGGTGTGCTGGTGGCCTCGGCTTGCTCTTGCCATTTGCTATGTTGAGCTTGCCCCATATCTCAGATAAGGTGGTGTGATGCCCGAATGTTGAGCACCACTCCAGCCATTTCTCAGTTTTTACTCTGAGAGAGACTCTGCGGGCATGCTGCACAATGGGTCTCAGAGCATTCCTGTTCTCTGCCGTAGGGTTACGCCTGTATAGCTTCCTAAAAGAGTTGATGCGGTGGTTCTGCTCCCGCACCTCGTCGTTGTAGAACCACCAGTCTCTTTTGTGAGTGCGTCCTGCGGACTTCTTTGGAATTGCGCACTCTGCTGCCTGGATGAGAACAGTGATTAGCTCCTGTTCAGCCGTATCACAGTCTTCAGATAGAGAGTATGTGGACCACCAGTCATGAAGATAATCCTGGAACACCTTCCAGTTGGCCCTCTTTACGTCCCATCTAGGAGGCAGCACAACTGTGGGAGGCCTGTTGATGTTGAAGGTGGTGATCACTGCAAAGTGGTCACTGACAAGGTGAGGATGAGTTTCCCATGTGGCTCCTGCTGCGAGTTGTCTTGACCCGAAGGTAAGGTCGAGGCAGCCACCCAACAGGTGTGTGGGGTCTCCATTGTTTAGCAACTTTACCTCTGGAATATCGTGTAGGAGCATTGCTATGTGTCTGCCAGCAGCATTGGTTGCTGAGTGAGAGTGCAGCATTGGGTGATGTGCGTTGAAATCTCCACCCACAATAATACACTCAATGCATGCTAGTGCGAGGAGCTCTGCAATGTCAAGGGTGTGTCTTGGGTTCTTGTAGATGTTATAGATGGTAATGGGCGCCCCAGGTATGTGCACAAGGATGGCCTGTACCTCGACATCCTCCCCACAGTCCACAGGGTTGGATATAACCTCGTGAGGTATTGTATTGGATACAAATACAGCTGTGCCTCTGCAGTGAACGCACAACTGTATTTGTATCCAATCTTTATTGAAGAAACGTTTCGCCACACAGTGGCTTCATCAGTCCAATACAAAGTAGAAATGGGTAAGGAGAGTAGAAGTATGAGGTAATCAGTCCCTCAACCTGGATTCGATGTGTTCAGTCCATCACTCTTGTAGTAAGTGCAGGTTGAGGGACTGATTACCTCATACTTCTACTCTCCTTACCCATTTCTACTTTGTATTGGACTGATGAAGCCACTGTGTGGCGAAACGTTTCTTCAATAAAGATTCCCATGTGTTGCATAAGTGTCTCAATTCTTCAACTTGTCGGTTTTCAAAACCATTCATCACATCTGTCAGACACTGCAACATCATGGAATCTTGGTACAAAGACTTCAACGCTTGCCCAACCTTTGGACGATGACCTACTTAAACTAGTGGCAGGTCCCACTAAGATCCCGCCTCCTCCTGCTTCAACTCATCTCACCGCAGTATATAAGCCACCTCTCTGGCCCTATGCTGCACTTACTACAAGAGTGATGGACTGAACACATCGAATCCAGGTTGAGGGACTGATTACCTCCTCCTCCTACTCTCCTTACCCATTTCTACTTTGTATTGGACTGATGAAGCCACTGTGTGGCGAAACGTTTCTTCAATAAAGATTCCCATGTGTTGCATAAGTGTCTCAATTCTTCAACTTGTCGGTTTTCAAAACCATTCATCACGAAATTAAAGTTGCTAGGGATTCTAAAACTAACCCAAAAAGTTTTTTCCAGGTCTATAGAACAAAAGTCAGAGATAAGATAGGTCCCCTTAAAAATAGCTATGGGCATCTTACTGACAAAGAGAATGAAATGTGCTCGATTTTAAATAATTATTTTCTCTCGGTTTTTACACAGGAAGACACTAATAATATTCCGGTAATTGATTTTTATAGCGGATCAGAAGAAGATAAATTATGTAACATCACAGTCACTAGTGAAATGGTTGTGAAGCAGATAGACCGACTGAAGCAAAATAAGCAAATAAGAGGCCGGTCTTGTCTAACTAATTTATTAAGTTTCTTCAGTAAAGCTTTTGAGGCTGTTGACCACGATAAAGAATTTGATATTATTTTCTTAAATTTTAGTAAGGCATTTGATAGAGTTCCGCACCAAAGACTGTTGAAGAAAGTAGCAGCTCATGGCATTGGGGGAAGGGTGCTCTCGTGGATCGAATCATGGCTCACAGACAGGAAGCAGAGTGTCCATAAATGGGGTTAAATCCGAGTGGGGATCAGTAACAAGTGGCGTTCCACAGGGATCAGTCTTGGGCCCGTTGTTGTTTATAATATATATCAATGATCTTGATGAAGGAATTACTAGTGATATGAGCAAATTCGCCGATGACACGAAGATAGGTAGGATAATTGATTCAAACGTAGATCTTAGAGAACTTCAGGAGGATTTAGACAAACTCTACTCTTGGTCAGAAAAGTGGCAGATGCAGTTCAATGTAGATAAATGCAAGGTTCTGAAACTCGGGAGTGTCCATAACCATAGCACTTATAAGTTAAATAATGTAGAACTTAGCCATACAGATTGCGAAAAGGACTCGGGGGTTATGGTAAGCAGCAACCTTAATCCAAGACAGCAATGCCTAAGCGTATGTAATAAGGCAAATAGATTACTGGGATTTATATCAAGAAGTGTAAGCAACAGAAGTCCAGAGGTCATACTGCAGCTTTATACATCATTGGTGAGGCCTCACCTAGATTATTCAGCTCAATTCTGGTCTCCATATTACAGAATGGACATAAATTCGTTAGAAAACATTCAGCGTAGGATGACTAAATTAATGCATAGCATTAGAAATCTTCCTTATGAAGAAAGATTGAAGACTCTTAAGTTACATTCACTTGTTAGACGAAGAATTAGGGGAGACCTGATCGAAGTGTATAAGTGGAAGATAGGTATTAATAAAGGGGATATTAACAAGGTCTTGAGGATATCTCTCCAAGAGAGAACACGTAAAGTAAAAGGACACAAGTGCAACTAATGTGACATTTATTGTGGCAAGGTATCGCTCTCCAGGAGCTTTATCAAGCCATTACAAACAATACATGGACACAGAGGGTATATAAAGGCTCAGAGTGAGGTGAATACTAGTGAGGTACCATTTCGATGTTCACTAGTGGTAGTAGTAGTAGTAGTGGTGGTAGTGACAAAAGTAATACAATATGGTAGAGCAATTAATTCGTACATGAGTAAAAGGATATAAAAGCTATTACTTGGGTAACATAAAAATAGGTTGGACAAATATAAACTGGAATGAGGCAGCTTGTTTCAGTGTTCACTCTCTGTGCTTTGTGTAGTATAACAGGAGAGACTATGTGATGGCAGGGTTTACTGTTTTCAGGAGTATTCTTGCTAAGACTTCGGAGATGGTGAAGCTGCCGTTGTTTTGTTTAATTGTATTCGAAACAGCGATCAGTGCTGATTCGAGGCACTTGCGTCTGCGGAAATTAGTTTCTTTGATCACTAATTGGGCGTCTCTGAATTTCATGAGATGATTGGTGGAATTTCGGTGTTGTACACAGGCGTTGTTCAGGTTATCGTTCCTACATGCGTAAATGTGTTCATTGAGGCGGGTGTCGAGGTTTCTGGCTGTTTCACCTACGTAAATCTTGTCACAGCCTCCACAGGGTATAGTGTAAACTCCTGCATTGACTGGTTCGTGGTGCTTGGATTTTGTCCTGGTTATATCCTTTATTGAAGTGCTAGAAGCGATGGCGACTCTGGTGTTAGCTAGTGAACATCGAAATGGTACCTCACTAGTATTCACCTCACTCTGAGCCTTTATATACCCTCTGTGTCCATGTATTGTTTGTAATGGCTTGATAAAGCTCCTGGAGAGCGAAACGTTGCCACAATAAATGTCACATTAGTTGCACTTGTGTCCTTTTACTTTACATATTGTCGGTAATTCTACCAACTTTATTACAAGAGAGAACACGCAGTAATGGATTTAAATTAGATAAGTATAGATTTAGAAAAGACATAGGAAAGTATTGGTTTGGAAATAGGGTAGTTGATGAGTGGAACAGTCTACCTAGTTGGGTTATTGAGGCTAGGACTTTGGGCAGTTTCAAATTTAGGTTGGATAAGTACATGAGTGGGAGGGGTTGGATTTGAGCTTATTTCTTGGGTAGCATTGAAAATTGGGTTTGTCAAATGTTTGTTAGTGGGATGAATTTTAAAGGACCTGCCTAGTATGGGCCAACAGGCCTGCTGCAGTGTTCCTCCTTTCTTATGTTCTTATGCTCTTATGTTCCAGGTGCTCCACCACTCTCCTCCTGATGATCTTCTCCATGACCTTGCATACTATACACGTTAGTGATATAGGTCTGTAGTTTAGTGCCTCATGTCTGTCTCTCTTTTTAAAAATTGGGACTACATTTGCCATCTTCCATACCTCAGGGAGTTGCCCAGTTTCAAATGATGTGTTGAAGATCTTTGTTAACGGTACACACAATATCTCTGCTCCCTCTTTAAGGACCCATGGAGAGACGTTGTCTGGTCCCATCGCCTTTGAGGTGTCAAGTTCGCATAGCAGCTTCTTCACCTCCTCCTTGGTTATATGTATCTCATCCAGCACTTGCTGGTGCACCCCCCTGCTCTGATTTCCTGGAGTCCTACTGGTTTCCACTGTAAATACTTCTTTAAATCTTGTGTTGAGCTCCTGACATACCTCCCGGTCGTTTCTTGTGAATTCCCCATCACCCTTCCTCAGTCTGATTACCTGGTCCTTGACTGTTGTTTTCCTCCTGATGTGGCTGTACAACAGCTTCGGGCCAGTCTTGACTTTCGATGCTATGTCATTTTCGTATTGCCGCTGAGCCTCCCTTCTTATCTGTGCATATTCGTTTCTGACTCTTTGGCTAATCTCTTTATTTTCCTGAGTTCTCTGTCTTCTGTACATTTTCCATTCTCTAGTACACCTAGTTTTTGCCTCCCTACACCTTTGGGTGAACCAAGGACTCATTCTGTTCTTCCCATTATTTCTGTTTCCCTTAGGAACAAACCTCTCCTCTGCCTCCTTGCATTTTGTTGCCACATAATCCATCATTTCTTGTACTGGTTTTCCTGTCACTTCCCTCTCCCACTGAATGTCTTGAAAGAAGTTCGTCAAGCCTGAGTAGTTCCCCCTTTTGTAGTTTGGCTTTTCCAACCCTATTCCTGCTGCTCTCTCCACTTGGAGCTCAACTATGTAGTCGAAGCACAAAACCACATGATCACTAGCTCCCAGGGGCCTTTCATACATGATATCCTCGATGTCAGAACTACTCAAGGTGAATACAAGGTCCAGTCTTGCTGGTTCATCCTCTCCTCTCTCTCTGGTAGTGTCTCTAACATGTTGATGCATGAGGTTTTCCAGTACCACATCCATCATCTTGGCTCTCCATGTTTTGGGACCCCCATGGGGCTCCAGGTTTTCCCAGTCAATCTCCTTGTGATTGAAATCACCCATAACTAGTAACTTTGCTCCCCCATGTGTGCTCTCCTGGCCACCTCGGCTAGTGTGTCGACCATTGCTCTGTTGCTCTCATCGTATTCTTCTCTTGGCCTCCTGCAGTTCTGTGGTGGGTTGTACATTACTGCAATTATCACCTTATGTCCCTCAGACTGGATTGTTCTTACTAAGTAGTCCCTTTCGCCTGTGCAATCCATTCCTTCCATTTTCTCAAACCCCCACTGCTTTTTAATGAGCAGTGCAACTCCTCCTCCCCCTCTCCTCCCTCTGTTTTTCCTGAGGATTTGATATCCGGGTGGAAAGATTGAACCTGTTATTATTCTGGTGAGTTTTGTTTCTTTGAGTGCCATTATGTCTGGGGATGTCTCCTTGATTCTTTCGTGCCACTCCTCATACTTATTTGTTATTCCATCTGCATTTGTATACCACACCTTCAACTTTTTTTCTAAGATTGTGGTCTGGGAGGTGTATTGGGGTTGGGAAAGTGGGAGACCTGATAACGAACTATGGGTGGTTGCTGTGGGGGTGGAGTTTGTAATGCAGTGGGTGGGGGCATTGGATATGGCATGGGTGTTTTGGTTAAGAGTGTTTGGTTGCACTGGGGTTGACCTGGTTGGGAGACTTCTATAGGAAGTTGTGAGGGAGGCTGTATTTGATCTTCCTGTGTCTGGGATCTCCTGTCTGTCTTCTCCATCCCCTCTCTTTCCTCCTTTCGCCTTTGTACCATCTCTCTCTGTTTCTGCCTTTCTTCTTGTGTTCTGTCGTGGTCGAGATACACCTTCCTGTATGCCGGCATGTCCCTTAATCGTGCTTTCTCCTGCAGGATCCTGTTCCGAGTCGATTCTGCCTTGAAGGTCACTTTCACTGGCCGGGTTCTTTTTTCTACAAACCCCCCTATTCTCTGAAAATTTTCCAGCTGGGTCATGTCGTCTTCTCCTATTGCTTTCATGATGCTTTCAATTGCTTTTTTTTCCCTTGTTTTCTTGCTTTATATGTTTCCCCTTCAACTTCCTGGAGCCCATACACAAAGACTGACCTCACTCTTTCATTCTCCCACTGCATATCCCTGTGTATCCCCTCATTCAATTTGATTTCCTCCATTGCAGCTTTCCTTTCTTCAGTTTCACTAGCTAATGTACTTGGGCTCAGTGGCCTGTCATTTTCCCTTCTCAGCTTTCCCTGGGCTCTGCTGTGGTCTGTTAGGGCCTCCACATATAGCTTAGCTCTTTCATTTACTACAGTCTCCACTGATTGAGCTTCTACATGCAGTTTTGCTCCTTCTTTCCCTACAGTCCCCTTATTTGTGGCTGAGGTAGCAGCCTCTGTTGTCAATCCCAAATTGTTCTTTAGTTCTTTAGGCTGTTTCAGATTTTTCAGTTCCTCTTCAAAGTGTCAGGGGCCCGAGACTGTTCAACTGCCTCCCAGCATACATAAGGGGGATTACCAACAGACCCCTGGCAGTCTTCAAGCTGGCACTGAACAAGCACCTAAAGTCGGTTCCTCACCAGCTGGGCTGTGGCTCATACGTTGGTTTGCATGCAGCCAGCAGCAACAGCCTGGTTGATCAGGCTCTGATCCACCAGGAGGCCTGGTCACAGACCGGGCCGCGGAGGCGTTGACCCCCTGAACTCTCTCCAGGTAAACTCCAGGTAAACTCTGTATCCTGGCCTCTGCTGCTTTGACTTGCACCTCCCACTTCCTGCTTTCCATGTCTATCCTCTCTTCCATTCGCATGCTAATTTCTTCTAGTTTCTTTTTCCATTCATGTTCCCTTTTTGTAAGCTCTGCTGCCCAATCTTCCTTTGCAATTTCCTCCTCCGGTCCCTTGGTTTTTCTTGTTGCTCTCTGGCAACCCATTTTTGTTTTATCCTGATTGCCTCAGAGTGGGAAACCTATGTAATTCTGTGTGTTAGGTTAGTATTGTGTATGTCAGAGTGTGGGGGGGGAGGTAGTGGAGGAACTGTGGCTATGTGGGAAGGAGGGAGAAGCAAGTGGGTGAGTGGGAGAGGGAGAGGGGGAAGGAGGGAGATGTCGGTGGGGGTGGGGGGGTGTATGTGTGAGTCTGGCAATGTGTGTGTGTGTGTGTGTGTGTGTGTGTGTGTGTGTGTGTGTGTGTGTGTGTGTGTATGTTGTGTGTGTGTGTTGTGTGTTGCATGTGTGTGTGTGTGTGTGTGTGTGTTATGTGTGTGTGTGTGTGTGTCTGTGTGTGTGTGTGTGTGTGTGTGTGTGTGTGTGTGTGTGTGTGTGTGTGAGTGGTCCTTGACTGGCCGCAACTTCTTGTGACCTGACCCCCACTCACCTGGTGCTTACCCCACCTACTTACAATGTTGCCCTTAAAAGCTGTGTGTGTATGTGTGTATACATGTGTATTCATGTGTATTGGGGAGGTATGAGGGGTAGATACTGTTAATACATACAAGTAATTCTGGGTTGTAAAAAGTGGAAATTGCTCCCAGGGTATCAAGCTTCTATGAGTGTCTGCCCTTGTGTGTGTATTTGAGAGAGGGATGGTTAGGGGGGGGTAGATGGTGCGGTTTAAAGATCCGTTATACCTCTCTGTTCCAACTGTCTTTCCTAGAAATGCTACTCTCTCCACTTATTGCCCTCCTTGGATTTAAGTATCAATTATTGCTTGTTATTATCCTATTCCTTGTTCACGTTGAGAGAGGACTTCCTAGCTTCCTAAGTATTCTTACTACTAATAACTACTGTAATAGCTTGCAGGATTGAGTGACCAGTATCTAACAGCGATGCAAAGCCTGCAACATGCAAACCACAAAATATGTGAGTGATACTTGTGCTGGCAACGGTCATGACAGTTGCCAGATGCTGATGACGAAGTCGTCGTACATAGTCCTTAAATCCCTATTTTGGAGATCCTTCACCCGTGTTGATTATAGCCACATGTGCTCATACATCCCTCGTTCCTCACGCGATTTCACTTTTCACTTATGATAGTATACACTTCACATTATATGCACTTCAGTTTATATGTATAATGGCACACAACTTGTCGTGACGTCACTGTTATAAGCAGGCCTACTGCTGCCACCTTCCCTTGTTATATATTTTATTTTTCCTTTCCCGTTTTGCTTATTAACTTTTTTGCTCTCACTGTATGGTGCCCCACATTTCACTTGTTAGCGAAACGCTGATAATTCTTGAACAGCCACTTCCACACTCACTTTGATCTTTGTATGTTTGAATCTGTGTGGCAACAGCTCCTATAGACTCACAACGGCTTGGCGCTTTGAAATATTGATAATTTCTGCTTCCTCTCGTATTATTGTTCACTGACGATGTCACTACCATTGATTACTGCTAGCATTTACTGCATGCCTTAAAAAAAACAATAGGGTTCTCGGAGCCTTGTGCACCCACGTCTGCACCCCACGGACCCATGCGCGCGTGTGTGTGTGTGTGTGTGTGTGTGTGTGTGTGTGTTATGTGTGTGTGTGTGTGTGTGTGTATGTGTGTTTGTGTGTGTGTGTGTGTGTGTGTGTGTGTGTGTGTGTGTGTGTGTGTGTGTGTGTGTGTGTGTGTGTGTTGTGTGTGTGTGTGTGTGTGCTATGTGTGTGTGTGTGTGTGAGTCTGTGTGTGTGTGTCTGTGTGTACTCACCTTGTTGTACTCACCTAGCTCTGGTTTCAGGGGTCGATTCATAGTTCCTGGCCCTGCCACTTCACTGACTGCTACTGGGTCACTCTTCTCGCCTCATGAGCTTTATCATAACTCTGCTTAAAGCTATGTATGGATCCTGCCTCCACTGTATCACTTCCCAAACTATTCCTCTTCCTGACTGAAGAAATACTTCCTAACATCCCTGTGATTCATCTGTGTCTTCAACTTCCAACTGTGTTCCCTTGTTGCTGTGTCCCATCTCTGGAACATTCTTTCTAAGTCCACCTTGTCAATTCCTCTTAGTATTTTATATGTCCTTATTATGTTTCCTCTATCTCTTCTGTCCTCCAGTGTTGTCAGGTCGATTTCTTAAGAACATAAGAACATAAGAAAGGAGGAACACTGCAGCAGGCCTGTTGACCCATACTAGGCAGGTCATTTACAATACATCCATAAGAACATAACATAAGAAAGGAGGATCACTGCAGCAAGCCTGTTGGCCCATACTAGGCAGGTCCTTTACAATACATCCCACTAACAAAACATTTGCCCAACGGAATTTTCAATGCTATCCAAGAAATAAGCTCTGATAACTATTTTAATTCCTTTGCAAGTGTGGCATGCAAAGAGTACGTAACCTTTATTTGGCGCATGTACACACAATCATTTACAGGCTATCTCCCCCAACCAGCGAACCAAATTGCTGAGAGTTGATGATGGGGCCCCGTCGTTCAACTATTGACCAGGTTCCAGCCAATAAGAATATGGTTTTGGCAATCACAGAGGTTATGTGGGTACCACTCTCCTGTCTGCCCTTGTCATTCCCATTCTAGAGCTGGTTGAAGCACGTTCTGCTATCTTGTGGCTTCTATTTCTGCCTTGCTTACCGTGGAGTGCACTATACTTATCACTGTACATAGTGTACATATTGCTGTTCTAAATTGGTGAAGGATAATATAAGTCTAAACTTTTTCTGCTGTGTTTATTTTGCTCCCTTTACACCCAGGATAACAGGCCATTTGTATTCCTGGGTTGCAATATGGGGGCCTGTCTGGGAGCTGGAGCTGGTCTTAGAGAAATGGTTGAGCTTAGGGTGAAGCTCGTAGCAGGAACATTGTGTAGCTTGTTGTCTGGCATTGCATTAGCTTTGCCAACGCTTTACAAATTTTGCATGTCAGTTACTTTGTTATGGTCAGCCTTGCTATTGTGTGATCGTTCAAGCGCTCACTACTAGCTTGTTCTGTGTGCTCGCTTCGCTACCTGGAGTTTACCTGGAGAGAGTTCCGGGGGTCAACGCCCCCGCGGCCCGGTCTATGACCAGGCCTCCTGGTGGATCAGAGCCTGATCAACCAGGCTGTTGCTGCTGGCTGCACACAAACCAATGTACGAGCCACAGCCCGGCTGATCAGGAACTGACTTTAGGTGCTTGTCCAGTGCCAGCTTGAAGACTGCCAGGGGTCTGTTGGTAATCCCCCTTATGTGTGCTGGGAGGCAGTTGAACAGTCTCGGGCCCCTGACACTTACTGTATGGTCTCTTAACGTGCTAGTGACACCCCTGCTTTTCACTGGGGGGATGGTGCATCGTCTGCCAAGTCTTTTGCTTTCGTAGTGAGTGATTTTCGTGTGCAAGTTCGGTACTAGTCCCTCTAGGATTTTCCAGGTGTATATAATCATGTATCTCTCCCTCCTGCATTCCAGGGAATACAGGTTTAGGAACCTCTCCGTTATGCACGCCGTGAAAGTTCTCTGTACGGTCAATCTTCTAGAACAGTGTAGCTGTCTTCCATTGCTTTACAAATTTTGCGAGTCAGTTGTTACTAGCCTGTTCGATGTGGAGAATTTTGCAGTCAGCTTTGCCTGCATGCGTATTCTGCAATCGTACTGTGCATAGCTAAGCGGGTTCTGCAAGTTAACGTGTTACATTGGGGTATTCTGCAATTGTACTGTGCATAGCGAATAACTTATGCCACCTAGACGAGTCAGACGTCTGGTGTCGGCATGTACTTTGTATAACCTACCTAAATTGTCCCTACAGCGTTGTTGGAAAATTGCTCGTTCAATTGGCATTAAATACAAACGCTCTCTCACAGCTGCGCAACTGTGTTCACTGATTGCTGACAAACTTATAGAAGAAGAGATGGCACATCAGACTCCTCCCTCTAAGGGAGCTAGGGCAAAAACTACTATGTTCTCGCAGGAGGAAGATGATATATCAACGGAGCAAAATAGTCAGTATAGTGCAGGTGGGTTATCTCAAGGTGAATCAGCGTCTTTGGCACTTGAGCTGGCAAAAATCAATCTTGAGCAAACTAAGGAACAGAGAGCATTTGCAAGGGAAGAATTTGATAGGGAAAGAGAAAGGAGGCAGTTTTCGCATTCTGTAAATGATTTTAGTTTACAAAAAGCAGTACAGCTTGTTCCCTGCTTCAATGAGGCCGAACCAGAACAATTTTTCGAAAGCTTCGAAAATCAGGCTCGAGCCTTGAGGTGGCCGGAACAGCATTGGGCATCGGTGGTTCATACAGCATTGTTTGGTAAGGCACAGAAATTTATGTCAGTATTAAATGACGCTGAACTTTCTGATTATCAAGTAGTGAAGACCACAGTGTTGGGAGCATATACATGTATCCCAGCCAAATACTGTAAGCTTTTTAAACTTAGCAGGCGGCAGCTTGGTCAATCCCTGGTGGATTTTGTACGACAGCAAACCAAAGCTTTTACCAGCTGGTATAAAGCAAGTGGTGTCTCTACCTTTGAGGAGCTTTGGTACAGCTTCTTCTGATTGATAACGTGCTGGAGTCTGTGGGACCAGAGGTTCGAGTCTTTCTGCAGGATCGTGACTTAACCACTGCATTGGAGGCAGCCAGGTTGGCTGATACCTTCGAAACTAACCGCTCCTTGTCCGAGCGGTCCCGTCTCTCTTTTCAACAGCCTGGCATGAGCAGAGATCGTTAACCTTGGAGAATGAAGTGCCAGCTGGAGGGAGGACGTCTACGTCAGCCAACTAAGCCACCTGGTGAGCCACGCTTCCCAGCTTATGGTCTACCTGCTGAGAGACAAACTACTCAACATGGTGCATCTCGACAACAGTATCCAGAGACACCAGCCAGAGTGACACCAGTTGCAACGTCCGCAGGGAGTAAAGGGCAAGCCTGTCGTCTGCTTCCTCTGTAACAAAGTAGGTCACATCCGTCCCAACTGCACCCACAAACCCCAACCCATTGGGAAAATCTCTAATATCCCTAGTATCATGTCCCCGAGAGAAGTAGAAAAAGGTATGGCCCCTTATTATTGTAAGAGTCTTATTTCCCTTCAGGAAAACTCAGAAACAACTGAAGTTAAAACCTTTAGAGATGCTGGAGCATATTGCTCACTTGTAAGAGAAGAAATATTACCCCTTTCAGAGAACACGTCCTTGAATTCCTCTGTTTTATTGGAAGCATTTGGAGGAGCTACATATTCTGTCCCTTTGCATAAAATTTATGTACAGTGCAAACATTACACTGGGTACTTGACTGTAGGTGTATCAAAAAGATTCCCCATGAAAGATGCCGCGTTATTACTTGCTAATGACATTACTACTGTTAGTGCGTGTCCTGAACCTATAATGAGTAATTCTTCTCCGGTGTTGGCCATAACTCGGGCAACATCCCAAGGGTTGTCTGGAGAGAATGTTGACCTATCCTTGGACGACTCCGATCTCGGAATTGCCACGTTGTTTTATGAGGCACACCGGCCGGAGCCTCGTAAATCAAGTGAACAGACCCCGATCAAGCCTTCCTATTACCAGGTTGCAGGATTGCCAGATGTCTCTGTTTCCATGCCCGAGGGACTGTCCTTTCGGGAGGAACAACGAAAGGACCCTTCTTTAAAATTCGCTTTTCAGGCAGCCATGGGTAAATCCTCTTTGGGTCATCCGGTCAAGTATGAAGTTAAAAACGATTATTTGATCTGCACTGAGACTGGTAAGGAGATAGAGGGCCGGTAATTGTATGACAGGTTAGTGGTTCCAACCAAGTTTATACCTCAAATATTAAATATAGCTCATAATTCTTCATTAGGAGGTCACTTAGGAATTACTAAAACCTCGTATAGAATCAAAAAAGAATTTTATTGGCCAAAATTAAAGAAAGATGTGAAGAATCATATTAGGTGTTGCCGAGAATGTCAGCAGGTAGGGAAATCTGGACATTCCATTAAACCTGCACCTCTCCAACCTATACCTGCTGATGGAGAACCTTTTTGCAGATTTAATTATAGATTGTGTAGGTCCACTACCTAGGTCAAAGTCTGGAAATCAATATTTATTTACGATTATGGATAAAGTAACCAGATATCCTGAAGCAATTCCCATGCGCAGTATTAATATTAAAGCTATTCTCAAAGCTTCAACAAAATTCATTTCTTGTTTTGGCATTCCTAAAACTATTCAAAGTGATCAAGGTACTAACTTTACTGCCAAAGCATTCAGGGAAGTATTAACTAGGTTAGGGATAATCCACAACTTATCCACTGCCTATCATCCTCAGTCCCAAGGCGCCTTGGAAAGATTCCATCAGAACTTTCTGCATGCACTTTCCTACAGGCTGGGATGAATCACTACATTTGTTGCTGTTCTCAGTACGAGAGACGGTGCAAGAGTCTACAGGGTATAGTCCGTTTGAGCTGATCTTTGGGCACAATGTACGAGGTCCTCTTCGGGTGCTCAAAGAAGGATGGATGGGAGAAGACGTTAGCTCGACACTCTACAACCCGTCTTCAAGGTTTCAGGTGGCACGTCAGTTAGCCAAGGCTAACCTAAAGACAGCTCAAAGTAAGATGAAACAGAGGTATGACAGAAGTGCAAAATTCCGCTCCTTCCATCCAGGAGACAAAGTGTTGGTGCAGGAACCTATACCTGGCCACACCTTGAAAGCTAGATTTACGGGACCTATGCAGATTGTAAGTAGATTATCTGATGTAAATTATGTAGTAGCTCCCATTGATAAGACCTCAAAAACTAAAATTTGCAACATCAATCAATTAAAATCTGTCCTCTACCTCTGAGGACGACTCTGATTCTTTGCACTCTATCTCTGAAATTAATATTAAACTTTCAAATTCTGTCCTCCTCAAGGATTCTAGCCCTTTAATGGAGGGACTATCTGAAACACAAGCAACAAGTTTAACTGACCTTCTACAGTCACATCCTAAAATTTTTACGGATGTGCCGAAAAAATGTACGTTAGGTTATCATGATGTAGATGTGGGAAACTCTAACCCTATTAAACTCTCCCCCTACAGAGCTAATCCTGAAAAGCAGAGGCTACTTCAGCAGGAAGTAGAATTTTTGTTAAAGCATGGTTTAGTGGAGGAGTCATCTAGTCCATGGGCTTCACAGTGCATCCTTGTTAAGAAGGCTGATGGAGGGTTTCTGGAAGACGTAATTGACTTTGTGGGTAAGGCTACTTTTGTGTCCAAGTTAGATCTCCTTAAAGGCTACTGTCAGGTACCTTTATGGATAAGGCGAAGGAAATCTCTGCCTTCGTAATTCCAGGAGGTCATTTTCAATACACAGTTACCCCCTTCGGAATGAAAAATTCCCCCTCTTCATTCCAGAAACTTATCCATCAGGCTATTAAAGGACTTGAAGGCACTGCAGCATACCTAGATGATATTGTTGTGGTGTCTGATACTTGGGATCAACACCTACTTAGACTTAAGGCTCTTTTTGAGACTTTTCAGAGTTCACATTTAACAGTTAATTTATCTAAATCTTCCTTTGGCCAGGCCACTATCACTTTTCTAGGCCATGAAGTAGGTAGTGGTAAAGTTGCCCCTAAACTTGCTAAAGTTCTTGCTATTAAAGATTATCAAGTTCCTCATGATAAGAAATCTCTTCAACGTTTCCTAGGCATGATAGGATCTTACAGAAGATTCTGTAATAATTTCTCAGATATTGTGGCCCCTCTTACCTCTCTTACCAGTCACAAAGTTCCCTTTAATTGGACCCCAGATTGTCAAACTTCTTTTGACAAAGCAAAATGAATATTGTGTACTGCACCCATTCTCTTGTCTCCAGACTTCTCCAAACCTTTTTCATTACAGGTTGATGCTTGTGAGTCTGGGGTTGGGGCAGTACTATTATAAAACGAGAGTGAGGAGTTGCAGCCTGTAGCATACTTTTCAGCAAAGTTCAGCCGCATCAGAGGGCTTACTCTACCATCGAAAAAGAAGCCCTCGCGCTGGTACTGGCTTTGGAGCATTTCGATGTTTATGTGAGCCAGACATCGCAGGTGGTCACAGTCTAGAGTCTAATATTCTATTTACTTAGGTTAGGATGTTAGGTTACTTGTGGTAACCCTTTCCACGTCCTTTTTTTTTATCCCCTGGTGTGGGTTTTTTTTTTAGTGAGGGGATGCGGACTACCATCCGCCTGTATCTTGGACCTATGCTAGCCCGACTGACTGCTGTCTCACTCTGAGTTTAGGGTTTGGCTTTTTGTCACGAGAAAAGCTGAGCCCTATCTAAGAGCTGGATAGTGGAGAGGAAAGGCGGTCCCATAATTTTGTGCCATGGCGGCATGGTTACCACTGGGAGGTGGCAGCCTAATCCTAAGCCTTCTCGGGGTGGGGGTGTGGCATGCAAAGAGTACGTAACCTTTATTCGGCGCATGTACACACCCACATTTACAGGCTATCTCCCCCAACCAGCGAACCAGGTTGCTGAGAGTTGATGATGGGGCCCCATCGTTCAACTAGTGAACGGGTTCCAGCCAATAAGAAGATGGTTTTGGTAATCGCAGAGGTTATGTGGGTACAACTCTCCTGTCTGCCCTTGTCATTATGATTCTAGAGCTGGTTGAAGCACGGTCTGCTATCTTGTGGCTTCTATTTCTGCCTTCCTTACTGTGGAGTGCACTATACTTATCACTGTACATAGTGTACATATTGCTGTTCTAAATTGGTGAAGGATAATATGAGTCTAAACTTTTTCTGCTGTGTTTATTTTGCTCCCTTTACACCTAGGATAACAGGCCATTTGGATTCCTGGGTTGTAATAGCAAGTCCCACTCATCTCCATCCCCTCTCACTCATATATTTATTCAACCTAAATCCGAAGCTACCCAAAGTCCTATCTTCAATAACCCAACTAGGTAGACTGTTCCACTCATCAACTACCCTATTTCCAAACAAATACTTTCCTATGTCCTTTCTAAATTTAAACTTGTCTAATTTAAATCCATTACTGCAGGTTCTCACTTGGAGAGATATCCTCAAGACCTTATTAATATCCCCTTTATTTATACCTACCTTCCACTTACTCTCTTTTATCATGTCTCCCCTCATTCTTCGTCTAACAAGTGAATGTAACTTAAGAGTCTTTAATCTTTCTTCATAAGGAAGATTTCTAATGCTATGTATTAATTTAGTCATTCTACGCTGAATGTTTTCTAACGAATTTATGTCCATTCTGTAATATGGAGACCAGAATTGAGCTGCATAATCTAGGTGAGGCCTTACTAATGATGTATAAAGCTGCAGTATGACCTCTGGACTTCTGTTGCTTACACTTCTTGATATAAATCCCAGTAATCTATTTGCCTTATTACGTATGCTTAGGCATTGCTGTCTTGGTTTAAGGTTGCTGCTCACCATAACCCCCAAATCCTTTTAGCATTCTATACTGCTAAGTTCAACATTATTAAGCTGGTAGGTGCTACGGTTATGGATATTTCCGAGCTTTAGAATTTTACATTTATCTACATTGAACTGCATCTGCCACTTTCCTGACCACGAATTGAGTTTGTCTAAATCCTCCTGAAGTTGTGAGACATCAACGTCTGAATCGATTATCCTACCTATCTTCGTGTCATCAGCAAATTTGCTTATGTCACTAGTAATTCCCTCGTCAAGGTCGTTTATTTATATTACAGACAACAGTGGGCCTAAAACTGATCCCTGCGGAACGCCACTTCATACAGATCCACACTCAGATTTAATCTCATTTATGCACACTTTCTGCTTCCTATTAGTGAGCCATGACTCGATCCTTGACAGCATTTTTCCCAATGCCATGAGCAGCCACTTTCTTCAACAGTCTGTGATGTGGTACTCTATCTAAGTACTCTTACTAAGAACATAAGAACATAAGAACATAAGAAAGGAGGAACACTGCAGGAGGCCTGTTGGCCCATACTAGGCAGGTCCTTTACAATTCATCCCACTAACAAAACATTTGCCCAACCCAATTTTCAATGCCACCCAAGAAATAAGCTCTGATGTGAAAGTCCCACTCAAATCCAACCATTCCCACTCATGTACTTATCCAACCTAACTTTGAAACTACCCAAAGTCCCAGCCTCAATAACCCAACTAGGTAGACTGTTCCACTCATCTACTACCCTATTTCCAAACCATCTAATTTAAATCCATTACTGCGGGTTCTCTCTTGGAGAGACATCCTCAAGACCTTATTAATATCCCCTTTATTAATACCTATCTTCCACTTATACACTTCGATCAGGTCTCCCCTCATTCTTCGTCTAACAAGTGAATGTAACTTAAGAGTCTTCAATCTTTCTTCATAAGGAAGATTTCTAAGGCTATGTATTAATTTAGTCATCCTACGCTGAATGTTTTCTAACGAATTTGTGTCCATTCTGTAATATGGAGACCAGAACTGAGCTGCATAATCTAGGTGAGGCCTTACTAATGATGTATAAAGCTGCAGTATGACCTCTGGACTTCTGTTGCTTACACTTCTTGATATAAATCCCAGTAATCTATTTGCCTTATTACGTACACTTAGGCATTGCTGTCTTGGTTTAAGGTTGCTGCTCACCATAACCCCCATGTCCTTTTCGCAATCTGTATGGCTAAGTTCTATATCATTTAACTTATAACTACTAGCGTTATGGGCACTCCCAAGCTTCAGAACCTTGCATTTATCTACATTGAACTGCATCTGCCACTTTTCTGACCAAGAATAGAGTTTGTTTAAATCCTCCTGAAGTTCCATAACATCTACGTTTGAATCAATTATCCTACCTATCTTTGTGTCATCGGCGAATTTGCTCATATCACTAGTAATTCCCTCATCAAGATCATTGATATATATTATAAACAACAACGGGCCCAAGACTGATCCCTGTGGAACGCAACTTGTTACAGATCCCCACTCGGATTTAACCCCATTTATGGACACTCTCTGCTTCCTGTCAGTGAGCCATGACTCGATCCACGAGAGCACTTTTCCCCCAATGCCATGAGCTGCCACTTTCTTTAACAGTCTATGGTGCAGAACTCTATCAAAAGCCTTACTAAAATCTAAGTAAATAATACCAAATTCTTTATCGTGGTCAACAGCCTCAAAAGCTTTACTGAAAAAAGTTAAAAAATTAGTTAGGCAAGACCGGCCTCTTGTGAATCCATGCTGAGAATCATTAATCAAGCTATGCTTATCGAGATGGCTTCTTATAATCTCAGCTATAATTGACTCTAGTAATTTGCCTACAATTGAGGTCAGGCTTATTGGGCGGTAATTTGACGGTAACGACTTGTCCCCTGTTTTAAAAATGGGAATTACATTAGCCATCTTCCACATATCAGACACTACACCTGTTTGAAGAGATAAATTAAAAATATTAATTAATGGTTCACAGAGTTCCATTTTGCATTCCTTAAGAACCCTTGAAAAAACCTCATCAGGACCCGGTGACTTATTTTGCTTCAGTCTGTCTATCTGCTTCACAACCATTTCACTAGTGACTGTGATGTTACATAATTTATCTTCTTCTGATCCACTATAAAAATTAATTACTGGAATATTATTAGTGTCTTCCTGTGTAAAAACTGAGAGAAAATAATTATTAAAAATCGAGCACATTTCATTCTCTTTGTCAGTAAGGTGCCCATAGTTATTTTTAAGGGAACCTATCTTATCTCTAACTTTTGTTCTCTAGACCTGGAAAAAACTTTTTGGGTTAGTTTTAGAATCCCTAGCAACTTTAATTTCATAGTCCCTTTTAGCTTTTCTTATCCCCTTTTTAATGTCCCTCTTAATGTCAATATACTGACTCATAAGATGACCCTCACCTCTTTTGATACGCCTATAAATTCTTTTCTTATGCCCTAGTAGATATTTGAGCCTATTATTCATCCATTTTGGGTCATTTCTATTTTATCTAATTTCTTTATATGGGATAAACGTTCTTTGAGCAGCATGTATAGTGAGGAAATGGTATGGTGATACCGACAAGATGTGGAAAAAGACACTTATGTACAGTTCAGGACATTTATTAAAGGAAACGTTTCGCCATGAGTGGCTTCTTCAGTCCTAATACAGAGAAAACTAAGAAAACACACATATATAAAGTGGCGGGAGTCAGGTGAGGTGATGCGTGGGTAGAGGTGGTAGTAGTAGTAGTAGTAGTAGTAGTAATGGAACTAAGGAGGTGAGGCTAGAGAGGGACCTGCTGCATATGTCTTATGCTTATAGTGACGTCACCGACACTATAGAACGCAACACTGGAAACTACAAAATTTCAAAAACATTGGCATACATGATACTTAAGCAGCACCAACCCAACAACACAGGAGTCACATGATTTCATCGTCTACCCGTCCTCATCATAGGCAGAGGTTGTTTTGATAAGGACCTGCCTCGCATGGGCCAGTAGGCCTTCTACAGTGCTCCTCCATTCTTATGTTCTTATGACATTCCTTAGGTCACGTGCGTCACATCTCACTCTCCGCCTATATATATAATGTCTTTCTACCTCTGTATGTTAGAAGTGATCAAGGTCCCAGGACCGAAACGTTTTCTAATAAATATGTTATAGTGTTTGCTTACGTGTCTTTCTAAACCAACTTGTCGGTAATTATTACCAAGGTTTATACCACCCACCTCTCTCTCTCTCCTTTGTCTTACTGCTGTCACCCTATCATAGAACTCAAGTAGGTTTGTGACTCAGGATTTCCTGTCCCTGGAACAGTGTTGGTTGTTGTTGATAAACTCATTCCTTTCTAGATGTTCCATCACTCTCCTCTCCTCCTGATAATCTTCTCCATGACTTTGCATACTATCCATGTCAGGGACACTGGTCTATAGTTTAATGCTTCATGTCGGTCTCCTATTTAAAAAATTAGGACTACATTTGCTGTCTTCCATACCTCAGGTTGTCGCCCTGTTTCGATATATGTGTTGAGTATTATTGTTAAGGGTATATATAACGCCTCTGCTCCCTCTCTCAGGACTCATGGAGAGATGTTATCCGGCCCAATCGCCTTTGAGGTGTCTAGCTCACTCAGCAGCCTCTTAACTTCTTTCTCGGTTGTATGTATTGTGTCTGTTGCATACCCAGACTGTTTTTCAGTTCTTTTAACCAGTCAAGGTTATAGAGATAGCTGATTCACTTTGGTTCAGGGGAGATCTCGATACACAACAAGGTTTTAAGGTAGTAATTTGATTTTCCAACGTCTTTAAAGATGACCAAAACTCCAGATCATTCTTTCATTGAATTAAAGTAATCATTTCAATATAATTTCATTCTCTTATGAAAGCGAGCTAAGCAGAGTCTGATTACGAAATTAGCTTAGAAGCTCCCACACCTCCATATTCCCTCCGATGGAGGCCCAACAGCTAGCTGTGTGCTGGCTGTGCCATTCTTTGTAGGGTTGGGTGGTCCTGTGGTTTAAAGCATCATGTGGTTCTTGCTTACTATGAGGCAGGCCATTAGAACATGGGTTCGAATCCTTGGCTAGCGCAGTGTTGTTACTGATATATTTATATATTTTTTTTTTATCACACTGGCCGATTCCCACCAAGGCAGGGTGGCCCGAAAAAGAAAAACTTTCACCATCATTCACTCCATCACTGTCTTGCCAGAAGGGTGCTTTACACTACAGTTTTTAAACTGCAACATTAACACCCCTCCTTCAGAGTGCAGGCACTGTACTTCCCATCTCCAGGACTCAAGTCCAGCCTGCCGGTTTCCCTGAACCCCTTCATAAATGTTACTTTGCTCACACTCCAACAGCACGTCAAGTATTAAAAACCATTTGTCTCCATTCCCTACTATCAAACACACTCACGCATGCCTGCTGGAAGTCCAAGCCCCTCGAACACAAAACCTCCTTTACCCCCTCCCTCCAACCTTTCCTAGGCCGACCAATACCCCGCTTTCCTTCCACTACAGACTGATACACTCTTGAAGTCACTCTGTTTCGCTCCATTCTCTCTACATGTCCGAACCACCTAAACAACCCTTCCTCAGCCCTCTGGACAACAGTTTTGGTAATCCCGCACCTCCTCCTAACTTCCAAACTACGAATTCTCTGCATTATATTCACACCACACATTGCCCTCAGACATGACATCTCCACTGCCTCCAGCCTTCTCCTCGCTGCAACATTCATCACCCATGCTTCACACCCATATAAGAGCGTTGGTAGAACTATACTCTCATACATTCCACTCTTTGCCTCCAAGGACAAAGTTCTTTGTCTCCACAGACTTCTAAGTGCTCTGCTCACCCTTTTCCCCTCATCAATTCTGTGACTCACCTCATCTTTCATAGACCCATCCGCTGACACGTCCACTCTCAAATATCTGAATACATTCACCTCCTCCATACTCTCTCCCTCCAATCTGATATCCAATCTTTCATCACCTAATATTTTTGTTATCCTCATAACCTTACTCTTTCCTGTATTCACTTTTAATTTTCTTCTCTTGCACACCCTACAAAATTCATCCACCAATCTCTGCAACTTCTCTTCAGAATCTCCCAAGAACACAGTGTCATCAGCAAAGAGCAACTGTGACAACTCCCACTTTATGTGTGATCCTTTATCTTTTAACTCCACGCCTCTTGTCAAGACCCTCGCGTTTACTTCTCTTACAACCCCATCTATAAATATATTAAACAACCACGGTGACATCACACATCCTTGTGTAAGGCCTAAATTTACTGGGAATTAATTTCCCTCTTTCCTACATACTCTAACTTGAGCCTCACTATCCTCGTAAAAACTCTTCACTGCTTTCAGTAACCTACCTCCTACACCATACACCTGCAACATTTGCCACATTGCCCCCCTATCCACCTTGTCATGCGCCTTTTCCAAATCCATAAATGCCACAAAGACCTCTTTAGCCTTATCTAATTACTGTTCACTTATATGTTTCACTGTAAACACCTGGTCCACACACCCCCTACCTTTCCTAAAGCCTCCTTGTTCATCTGCTATCCTATTCTCCGTCTTACTCTTAATTCTTTCAATAATAACTCTACCATACACTTTACCAGGTATACTCAACAGACTTATCCTCCTATAATTTTTGCACTCTCTTTTGTCCCCTTTGCATGCTCTCTGCCAATCCCTAGGTACCTTACCCTCTTCCATACATTTATTAAATAATTGCACCAACCACTCCAAAACTATATCCCCACCTGCTTTTAACATTTCTGTCTTTAACCCATCAATCCCAGCTGCCTTACCCCCTTTCATTTTACCTACTGCCTCACGAACTTCCCCCACACTCACAACTGGCTCTTCCTCACTCCTACAAGATGTTATTCCTCCTTGCCATATACACAAATCACAGCTTCCCTATCTTCATCAACATTTAACAATTCCTCAAAATATTCCCTCCATCTTCCCAATACCTCTAACTCTCCATTTAATAACTCTCTTCTCCTATTTTTAACTGACAAATCCATTTGTTCTCTAGGCTTCCTTAACTTGTTAATCTCACTCTAAAACTTTTTCTTATTTTCAACAAAATTTATTGATAACATCTCACCCACTCTCTCATTTGCTCTCTTTTTACATTGCTTCACCACTCTCTTAACCTCTCTCTTTTTCTCCATATACTCTTCCCTCCTTGCATCACTTCTACTTTGTAAAAACTTTTCATATGCTAACTTTTTCTCCCTTACTACTCTCTTTACATCATCATTCCACCAATCGCTCCTCTTCCCTCCCGCACCCACTTTCCTGTAACCACAAACTTCTGCTGAACACTCTAACACTACATTTTTAAACCTACCCTATACCTCTTCGACCCCATTGCCTATGCTCTCATTTGCTCATCTATCCTCCAATAGCTGTTTATATCTTTCCCTAACTGCCTCCTCTTTTAGTTTATAAACCTTCATCTCTCTCTTCCCTGATGCTTCTATTCTCCTTGTATCCCATCTACCTTTTACTCTCAGTGTAGCTACAACTAGAAAGTGATCTGATATATCTGTGGCCCCTCTATAAACATGTACATCCTGAAGTCTACTCAACGGTCTTTTATCTACCAATACATAATCCAACAAACTACTGTCATTTCGCCCTACATCATATCTTGTATACTTATTTATCCTCTTTTTCTTAAAATATGTATTACCTATAGCTAAACCCCTTTCCATACAAAGTTCAATCAAAGGGCTCCCATTATCATTTACACCTGGCACCCCAAACTTACCTACCACACCCTCTCTAAAAGTTTCTCCTACTTTAGCATTCAGGTCCCCTACCACAATTACTCTCTCACTTGGTTCAAAGGCTCCTATACATTCACTTAACATCTCCCAAAATCTCTCTCTCTCCTCTGCATTCCTCTCTTCTCCAGGCGCATACACGCTTATTATGACCCACTTCTCGCATCCAACCTTTGCTTTAATCCACATAATTCTTGCATTTACACATTCATATTCTATTTTCTCCTTCCATAACTGATCATTCAACATTACTGCTACCCCTTCCTTTGCTCTAACTCTCTCAGATACTCCAGATTTAATCCCATTTATTTCCCAACACCGAAACTCCCCTACCCCCTCCAGCTTTGTTTCGCTTAGGGCCAGGACATCCAACTTCTTTTCATTCATAACATCAGCAATCATCTGTTTCTTGTCATCCGCACTACATCCACGCACATTCAAGCATCCAAGTTTTATAAAGTTTTTCTTCTTCTCTTTTTTAGTAAATGTCTACAGGAGAAGGGGTTACTGGTCACAGACCGGGCCGCGGGGGCGTTGACCCCAGGAACTCTCTCCAGGTAAACTCCAGGTAAACTAGCCCATTGCTCCCGGCATTTTAGTCGCCTCATACGACACGCATGGCTTACGGAGGAAAGATTCTTTTCCACTTCCCCATGGACAATAAAAGAAATAAAGAAGAACAAGAACTATGTAGAAAAAGGAGAAAAACCTAGATGTATGTATATATATATATATATATATATATATATATATATATATATATATATATATATATATATATATATATATATATATATATATATATATATATATATATATATATATCAATAATTGAGACCACCAGCACCTGAAGGGTGTTCCCATGCAATGGAGTGTAAGAGAAGGAACCGCTTGGTAGCTAGTGGGTGAACCAACTGACTCTAGTAGCCCACAGTGATCAGAGGTCAGGTATGGTAATGTGATCAGTGGGAAGTTGGCAAGTTAATGAAAGGCTGAACCATCCCTAACTAGCAGTACACTGGTACCTGAAATACACATAATATAAGATTTTAACCAAAATAAACAATAAATGTAATATTCACAGTGGTATTTGCAGCATCAGATAATATTATAAAGTTAACCATCTCCACTCTAGCTATCAAGGGAGATCGTTACGATGTAATATTAGATAGAACCACTCTACAAAATATGTTTTAACTGAATCTTTTGTCCAAGATGCAACAGTGTCCAGCACTTTGTGGTGTACCCCACCTCTCCATCTTCCTGGAGTCCCTTCTGTCTCCTCTGTGAACACTTCTTTGAATCTCATGTTTAGTTCCTCACATACTTTGCGGACATTTCTTGTAATCTCTCCTCCTTCCTTCCTCAGCCTGATTTTCTGGTCCTTGACTGTTGTTTTCCTCCTGATGTGGCTGTATAACAGCTTCGGGTCAGATTTGGCTGTTGCTGCTATGTCGTTTTCATATTGTTATTGGGCCTCCCTTCTTACCTTTGCACATACATTTCTTGCTCTAAGACTTCTCTCCTTGTTCTATTGGATCCTTTGCCTTCTGAACTTCTTCCACTCTCTAGCACACTTGGTTTTGGCCTCTTTACACCTTAGGGTAAACCAGGGGCTCATCCTCGCTTTCTCAGTACTTCTGTTGCCCTTGGGTACAAACCTCTCCTCAGCTTCCTTGCTTATGTTGTCATATATCCCATTATCTTGTTTACTGACTTCCCTGCCAGCTCTCTGTCCCACTGAACCCCGTGTAGAAAATTCCTCATGCCTATGTAGTCCCCTCTCTTGTAGTTTGGCTTCATTCGTCCTGCCCTTCCTGCTTCCCTCTCCACTTGTAACTCAACTTTACTAAGCTCAGAACCACATGGTTGCTGGCTTCAAGAGGGCTCTCATATGTGATGTCCTGAATGTCAGCACTACTCAAGGTGAATACTAGGTCCAGTCTTGCTGGTTCATCCTCTCCTCTCTCTATGGTGGTGTCCTTAACGTACTTTTGCATGAAGTTTTCCAGTGCCACCTCCATCATCTTGGCCCTCCACATTTCTGGGCCCCCATGTGTCTCCAGGTTCTCCTAGTCGATTTCCTTGTGGTTGATCAGTAGCTTTTCCCTGCTCATATGAACCCTTCTGGCCACCTCAGCTAGTGTGTCAACCATCACTCAATTGTCTCATCATACTCTTGCTTTGGCCTCTTACTGTTTTGTGGTGAGTTATAAAATCACTGCAATTACCACCTTGGGACCTCCAGACTGAAGTGTTCCTATTATGTAGTCTTTTGCTTCTCCTCTATCTCCTCTCTCCATTTCATCAAAATCCCATTGGTTTTTGATGAGAAGTGCCAATCCTCCACTCCCTCTGTTCTCTCTATCTTTCTTGATATCGTTTTGGAAACATAGCATCTGTTATCATTCTTGTGAGCTTGGTTTCTGTGAGAGTTATAATGTCCTGTGATGCCTCTTCGACTCTTTCGTGCCATTCTTCCCTCATATTCATTATTCCATCAGCATTAGTGAACCATACCTTCAGTTTCCTCTCCTACACTGTGTTCTCGGGGGTCTGTGAGGGTGGGGGGGGACCTGGCAGTGTGCTGTGGGATTCTATGGTGTAGTGTGGGATGGGGCTGTTAGTGTAGATTGTGGTTTGCGGGTTTGGTTGTAGGGTGGTTCTGGTGTTCTGCCCTGCTCTGGTTGCCCTCTCCTCTGCTGATTCTGTCCTTGTCTCCCTTCCTAGCCCCTTTTGCATCTGTGTCCTCTCCCTGTGTGTGTGTACTCACCTAGTTGTACTCACCTAGTTGAGGTTGCAGGGGTTGAGTCCTAGCTCCTGGCCCCGTCTCTTCACTGGTCGCTACTAGGTCACTCTCCCTGAACCGTGAGCTTTATCATACCTCTTTGTGTGTGTGTGTGTGTGTGTGTGTGTACTCACCTATTTGTACTCACCTATTTGTGGTTGCAGGGGTCGAGTCCTAGCTCCTGGCCCCGCCTCTTCACCGGTTGCTACTAGACCCTCTCTCTTCCCGCTCCATGAGCTTTATCAAACCTCGTCTTAAAACTGTGTATGGTTCCTGCCTCCACTACGTCATTTTCTAGGCTATTCCACTGCCTTACAACTCTATGACTGAAGAAATACTTCCTACTATCTCTCTGACTCATTTGTGTCTTCAACTTCCAATTGTGGCCTCTTGTTTCTGTGTCCCCTCCCTGGAACATCCTGTCCTTGTCCACCTTGTCTATTCCACGCAGTATTTTATATGTCGTTATCATGTCTCCCCTGACCCTCCTGTCCTCCAGTGTCGTCAGGCCGATTTCCCTTAATCTTTCTTCATAGGACATTCCCCTTAGCTCTGGAACTAACCTTGTTGCAAACCTTTGTACTTTCTCTAGTTTCTTGACGTGCTTTATCAAGTGCGGGTTCCAAACAGGTGCTGCATACTCCAGTATGGGCCTGACATACACGGTGTACAGTGTCTTGAATGATTCCTTACTAAGGTGTCAGAATGCTGTTCTCAGGTTTGCCAGGTGCCCATATGCTGCAGCAGTTATCTGATTGATGTGTGCTTCCGGAGACATGCTCGGTGTTATACTCACCCCAAGATCTTTCTCCTTGAGTGAGGTTTGCAGTCTTTGGCCACCTAGCCTATACTCTGTCTGTGGTCTTCTGTGCCCTTCCCCTATCTTCATGACTTTGCATTTGGCAGGATTAAATTCGAGAAGCCATTTGCTGGACCAGGTGTCCAGTCTGTCCAGGTCTCTTTGAAGTCCTGCCTGGTCCTCATCAGATTTAATTCTCCTCATTAACTTCACATCATCTGCAAACAGGGACACTTCTGAGTCTAACCCTTCCGTCATGTCGTTCACATATACCAAAAATAGCACTGGTCCTAGGACCGACCCCTGTGGGACCCCGCTCGTCACAGGTGCCCACTGTGATACATCATTACGTACCATGACTCGTTGTTGCCTCCCTGTAGGTATTCTCTGATCCATTGCAGTGCCCTTCCTGTTATATGCGCCTGATGCTCTAGCTTCTGCACTAATCTCTTGTGAGGAACTGTGTCAAAGGCCTTCTTGCAGTCCAAGAAGATGCAATCAACCCACCCCTCTCTCTCTTGTCTTACTTCTGTTATTTTATAATAAAACTCCAGAAGGTTTGTGACACAGGATTTGCCTTCCGTGAATCCGTGCTGGTTGGCATTTGTACTCCTGTTCCGTTCCAGGTGCTCCACCACTCTCCTCCTGATAATCTTCTCCATAATTTTGCATACTATACACGTCAATGACACAGGTCCATAGTTTAGTGCCTCTTTTCTGTCTCCTTTTTTGAAAATGGGAACTACATTTGCCGTCTTCCATACCTCAGGTAGTTGCCCAGTTTCCAGGGATGTGTTGAAGATTGTGGTAAGTGGTACGCACAACATATCTGCTCCCTCTCTAAGGACCCATGGAGAGATGTTGTCCGGTCCCATTGCCTTTGAGGTATCGATGTCCCTTAGCAGTTTCTTCACCTCCTCCTCATCTGTATGTATGTCGTCCAACACTTGTTGGTGTATTCCTTGTTGGTGTCCCCATCTGGTCTGTCCCCCCAGAGTCCTTCCTGTCTCTACTGTAAATACTTCCTTAAATCTCGTGTTGAGCTCCTCACATACCTCTTGATCGTTTCTTGTGAGTTCTCCACCTTCTTTCCTCAGCCTTATCACCTGGTCCTTGACTGTTGTCTTCCTCCTAATGTGGCTATACAGCAGTTTCGGGTCAGATTTGACTTTCGATGCTATGTCATTTTCGTACTGTCGCTGGGCCTCCCTCCTTATCTGTGCATACTCGTTTCTGGCTCTTCTACTAATCTCCTTGTTTTCCTGGGTCCTATGCCTCCTGTACCTTTTCCATTCCCTGTTGCACTTAGTTTTTGCCTCCCTACACCTTCGGGTAAACCAAGGACTCGTTTTGGTCTTCCTACTATTTCTGTTTCCCTTGGGAACAAAACTTTCCTCTGCCTCCTTGCACTTTGTTGTCACATATTCCATCATTTCGTTTACTGATTTTCCTACCATTTCTCTGTCCCACTGAACCTCCTGCAGGAAGTTTCTCATACCTGTGTAGTCCCCCCTTTTATAGTTTGGCCTGTCCCCTTCAGTTCCTGTTACCTTCTCCACTTGTAACTCTACTATATAGTCAAAACTCAGAACCACATGATCGCTAGCTCCAAGGGGCCTCTCGTAAGTGATGTCCTCGATGTCTGAACTGCTCAGGGTGAACACAAGATCCAGTCTTGCTGGCTCATCCTCCCCTCTCTCTCTGGTTGTGTCCCTGACATGTTGATGCATGAGGTTTTCAAGTACCACATCCATCATCTTGGCTCTCCATGTTTCGGGACCCCCATGTGGCTCCAGGTTTTCCCAGTCGATCTCCCTGTGGTTGAAATCGCCCATTACCAGTAACTTTGCTCTGCTCGAGTGAGCTCTTCTTGCCACCTCAGCCAGTGTGTCCACCATCACCCTGTTGTTTTCTTCGTACTCCTCTCTTGGCCTCCTGCAGTTCTGTGGTGGGTTATACATCACTCCAATGACTACTTTATGTTCTCCGGACTGAATTGTACCTACAATGTAGTCTCTTTCTCCAATCATGTCCATGCCTTCCATTTCCTCAAATCCCCATTGGTGTTTTATGAGCAGTGCAACCCCTCCTCCCCCTCTACTCCTTCTATCTTTCCTCAGGATCTGATATCCTGTTGGGAAGATTGTGTCTTGTGATTCTGTGTGTGTGTGTGTGTGTGTGTGTGTGTGTGTGTGTGTGTGTGTGTGTGTGTGTGTGTGTGTGTGTGACATGCATCTTGTTCTGTATTAGCGAGAAAAAAGTGTCAAGTGCTCTTTAGGTGTTGCAACAAGGGATGTGTTGACAAGGGTGTTGTGAAATGTTGGAGGACTTGTACAGCGTGTTGCTATAGTGTATGTTATGATATGTGGATATTATTGAGCTGAGTGAAAATTGTGAGTTGTATGGGAGCCTTGGGATGAGTTATGCTCTTTAAGTCCAGAGAATGTGGGTTTTTGTGTAAATTTTAATGAAATAATGGGGATTTTGAGTAAATTTTAATGAAAACAAAGATCGAGTGTGAATATTTTCAAGAAAACTTCTAGGTGGTAGTGATATCAGTTGAATTGTGGTGGTGGTGGTGGTGGTGGTGGTGGTGGTGTGGTAGTTAGGTGGAGAGAAGGCAGGTCAGTTCCTGCTGTGACCTGTGATCTCATCTGATGTAACTCAGATAAGATCACAGATAGTCCTCGACAGCAATGTGAATGGTAAAATAAGGTAATTTGAGCAGAAGACACCTGGAGTTGTGAAGTGTGGGATGGAGTAGAGAGTGGTAGTTAAGAATGATGTGGTTATTATTGTAAAAAATATTTGCTTTTCCGAAGCTATAGTGCCTAATAGGGGTTGAATGTGTTTGTGTTGGTCAAAAAAATGTATTTGAAAATGGAAGAGAACGAACAGAGAAGCTATGCATGCGCTGGGGCAGAGGGGAGGTCGAGACGGGGCATCGGGAGTCTCGTTGGGAATATAGGCTAGGAGAATGTGCTAGTTAACATGGAACCAGGAAATTGGTGGTTCTGATGGTCGAAACGTGGTTAGTGGTCCCACTTCATAATAGGAAGTGTCGTAACTGTTCCTAATGAAGAGGGAAGGAACGTAATTTGTGGGACCACTATAACCAGGTGGAAAAATTAGTAAATAATGAGGGACACCAAGCTTGGAAATGGTGCGACGACATGGAGAATGATCAGGGGAAAATACCCATGATTTAATCATCACTCATCAGTCTCCTCTAACATGTGTACAATTTATGAGATGTTAAGCCGTATGGTGGGCTCTGAAGTAATCAGTGATAATAACACTAAGTTAAGGAATGGTTCAAGTGAGATGAGCCGCCATTCCCCGAGTGAGTGAACATATGTTAAACTCGTGGTTCCTGTCCCGAGGATAGTTTAGTTTTTATGGAGTCACGACTTCTAAACCGGAACAAGCCAACGGATACCTCGTCCTCCTGGAATAAGAACCATATCGGTGTAGCAGGACATCGAAATGAGATGATGGATTACCTGGAGTTTACCTGGAGAGAGTTCCGGGGGTCAACGCCCCCGCGGCCCGGTCTGTGACCAGGCCTCCTGGTGGATCAGAGCCTGATCAACCAGGCTGTTGCTGTTGGCTGCACGCAAACCAACGTACGAGCCACAGCCCGGCTGGTCAGGAACCGACTTTAGGTGCTTGTCCAGTGCCAGCTTGAAGACTGCCAGGGGTCTGTTGGTAATCCCCCTTATGTTTGCTGGGAGGCAGTTGAACAGTCTCGGGCCCCTGACACTTATTGTATGGTCTCTTAACGTGCTAGTGACACCCCTGCTCTTCATTGGGGGGATGTTGCATCGTCTGCCAAGTCTTTTGCTTTCGTAGTGAGTGATTTTCGTGTGCAAGTTCGGTACTAGTCCCTCTAGGATTTTCCAGGTGTATATGATCATGTATCTCTCCCGCCTGCGTTCCAGGGAATACAGGTTTAGGAACCTCAAGCGCTCCCAGTAATTGAGGTGTTTTATCTCCGTTATGCGTGCCATGAAGGTTCTCTGTACATTTTCTAGGTCAGCAATTTCACCTGCCTTGAAAGGTGCTGTTAGTGTGCAGCAATATTCCAGCCTAGATAGAACAAGTGACCTGAAGAGTGTCATCATGGGCTTGGCCTCCCTAGTTTTGAAGGTTCTCATTATCCATCCTGTCATTTTTCTAGCAGATGCGATTGATACAATGTTATGGTCCTTGAAGGTGAGATCCTCCGACATGATCACTCCGAGGTCTTTGACGTTGGTGTTTCGCTCTATTTTGTGGCCAGAATTAGTTTTGTACTCTGATGAAGATTTAATTTCCTCGCGTTTACCATATCTGAGTAATTCAAATTTCTCATCGTTAAACTTCATATTGTTTTCTGCAGCCCACTGAAAGATTCGGTTGATGTCCGCCTGGAGCCTTGCAGTGTCTGCAATTGAAGACACTGTCATGCAGATTCGGGTGTCATCTGCAATGGAAGACACGGTGCAGTGGCTGACATCCTTGTCTATGTCGGATATGAGGATGAGGAAGAAGAAGGGAGCGAGTACTGTGCCTTGTGGAACAGAGCTTTTCACCGTAGTTGCCTCGGACTTTACTCTGTTGACGACTACTCTCTGTGTTCTGTTAGTGAGGAAATTTTAGATCCATCGACCGACTTTTCCCATTATTCCTTTAGCACGCATTTTGTGCGCTATTACGCCGTGGTCACACTTGTCGAAGGCTTTTGCAAAGTCTGTATATATTACATCTGCATTCTTTTTATCTTCTAGTGCATTTAGGACCTTGCCGTAGTGATCCAATAGTTGAGACAGACAGGAGCGACCTGTTCTAAACCCATGTTGCCCTGGGTTGTGTAACTGATGGGTTTCTAGATGGGTGGTGATCTTGCTTCTTAGGACCCTTTCAAAGATTTTTATGATATGGGATGTTAGTGCTATTTGTCTGTAGTTCTTTGCTGTTGCTTTACTGCCCCCTTTGTGAAGTGGGGCTATGTCTGTTGTTTTTAGTAACTGTGGGACGACCCCCGTGTCCATGCTCCCTCTCCATAGGATGGAAAAGGCTCGTGATAGGGGCTTCTTGCAGTTCTTGATGAACACGGAGTTCCATGAGTCTGGCCCTGGGGCAGAGTGCATGGGCATGTCATTTATCGCCTGTTCGAAGTCATTTGGCGTCAGGATAACATCGGATAGGCTTGTGTTAACCAAATTTTGTGGCTCTCTCATAAAAAATTCATTTTGATCTTCGACTCTCAGTCTGGTTAGCGGCTTCCTGAAAACTGAGTCATATTGGGACTTGAGTAGCTCACTCATTTCCTTGCTGTCATCTGTGTAGAACCCATCTTGTTTAAGTAGGGGCCCAATACTGGATGTTGTTCTCGACTTTGATTTGGCATAGGAGAAGAAATACTTTGGGTTTCTTTCGATTTCATTTATGGCTTTTAGTTCTTCCCGCGATTCCTGACTCCTTTAAGATTTCTTTAGCTTGAGTTCGATGCTTGCTATTTCTCTGACCAGTGTCTCCCTACGCATTTCAGATATATTGACCTCTTTTAGCCGCTTTGTTATTCTTTTCCGTCGCCTGTGAAGAGAGCGCCTGTCTCTTTCTATTTTACATCTACTCCTCCTTTTTCTTAGAGGAATAAGCCTTGTGCATACATCAAGTGCCACCAAGTTAATCTGTTCTAGGCATACGTTGGGGTCTGTGTTGCTTAGTATATCTTCCCAGCTTATATCGGTTAGGACTTGGTTTACTTGGTCCCACTTTATGTTTTTGTTATTGAAGTTGAATTTGGTGAATGCTCCCTCATGACTAATCTCATTATGTCGGTCTGGGGCTCCGCGCATACATGTCTGAACCTCAATTATGTTGTGATCTGAGTATATTGTTTTTGATATGGTGACATTTCTTATCAGATCTTCATTGTTAGTGAAGATGAGGTCTAGTGTATTCTCCAGTCTAGTAGGCTCTATTATTTGCTGGTTTAAATTGAATTTTGTGCAGAGATTTAAAAGCTCGTGTGAGTGTGAGTTTTCATCAGAGCTGCCTCCTGGTGTTATTACTGCAACAATATTATTTGCTATATTCCTCCATTTTAGGTGCCTTAAGTTGAAATCCCCCAGGAGCAAGATGATGGGTGCAGGAGCTGGAAGATTTTCCAGACAGTGGTCAATTTTTAACAGCTGTTCCTGGAATTCCTGAGATGTTGCATCCGGAGGCTTGTAGACTACCACAATGACTAGGTTTTGGTTCTCGACCTTTACTGCTAAAATTTCCACTACATCATTTGAGGCATTTAGCAGTTCTGTGCAAACAAGTGACTCTGCAATGTACAGGCCAACCCCCCCCCTCCCCTTTTGCCTGTTCACTCTGTCACATCTGTATAGGTTGTAACCTGGGATCCATATTTCGTTGTCCAAGTGATCCTTTATGTGGGTCTCAGTGAAAGCCGCGAACATTGCCTTTGCCTCTGCAAGGAGTCCACAGATGAAAGGTATTTTGTTGTTTGTTGCTGGCTTTAGACCCTGTATATTTGCAAAGAAGAATGTCATCGGACTGGTGGTATTGTTGGTACTGGGGGGGGGGGGGATTTTTTCTCTGGCATTAGTATCTGTATCTGTTGGTTTGGAGTGGAGGCCATCGACTGTGGTTCCACTCCAGGAATGACTGAATGGAGGAAATAAGGAACATCAACCACCCACAGTTAAGTAACCTTTCTAGTTATAGCAAACTGATACTGGCCAGTTAGGTATGTTGTAATTTGATAGGTTATGGGTGATCCAGCTACATCAAGTGACCGCCAGAGAATATCTGGTAAGTAATAGTCTCGTTATGTTCACGTGTAACCACTCCCCATCTTTTCCTTCAGTCACTTTAATATAATCCATACAGTCCACAACTAATTAGTAGCACTGCAGTTGTGGGTGCTTTCCACTTCTATACTGGTCTAGGATAGATATGGGTAAGATCTGTGTGGGTTATAGAAGGGGCCACTTGCAGCGACCAGGGGTGGCTTAAGTTTTCTCAGAGGCCTACACGGGGTAACTACTGTAAATAATATATGGTTGTCGCCTCCCAATGAGATTACTTGTATGAATGTAATGTTGAGGTTCATACAGGTAACCCCTTATAAATTTTCCATAATTATAACAATTGAAATCTTAAATCCTGGAATGTAAAAATTGTGACAAGTGAAATTGAGGGTGAATAAGAGGTTATAAGTTGTAAGTGAAAGAATGTAATGTCTTGTGACTTGTGAAGTGATATCTTTTGTTGTATTACGAAAACGAGAAAATTGTGGGGTGTTGTGTTGAGTGAAATTTTGTATCTTGTACAAACATGACACAATAGATGGGTAGTGAGATGTTGGGTGTTGTGAAATGTTGTGAGTTTTGCTTGAGATGGAGAGGGGTATGTGATTTTTGAGGAGATGGAGTAGGGAACACAGATGAATTGTAGCAACTCTGATGATGGTGCCTGGAGGAGTGTTAGTTGTGTGTTGATGTGGGTGTTGTGGGTTGTGGGTGTTGTGGTTGAACTAGAGAAAAATGCGTAATATTAGTGTTATGTTATATTTACAGAAATCTTAATTCTTGATATGTAAAATTGAGACAAGTGAAATTGTGGCTGGGTATTGTGTGATCGTCATAAGTTGTAAGTGTTGTGGGTGTTTGTGGGTTGTTGTGCATTATGAGTGAGGGGGAGTGAGGTGTTGGGAGATGGATGTGTGGCTGAGAGGAGGTGAGGTGTTGGGAGATGGATGTGTGGCTGTGAAGAGGTGAGGTGTTGGGAGATGGATGTGTGGCTGTGAAGAGGTGAGGTGTTGGGAGATGGATGTGTGGCTGTGAAGAGGTGAGGTGTTGGGAGATGGATGTGTGGCTGTGAAGAGGTGAAGTGTTGGAAAGATTGGGGGTGAGGTGCAGAGATGTGGGTGACTTTTGATGAATTAGTAAAAACGGGAAACATTCTGGGTTATGAATGAAATTGTATATTAGTGTCATTAAACACTTGGAAACTTTTTTATTTATTATTGAAAACGAGAAATTTTGGGGGGTACCAGTAGAGGGGACTCCAATACCTGGGATCTGGAAGTTGTACAAAACATGATCCAATATATACGATAGTGCGATGTTGGGTGTTGTGAAATGTTGTGAGTTGTGGGTGAGATGGAGAAGGGTATGTGACTTTTGAGGAGATGGATTAGGGAAGATAGATGAAGTGTGGCGACCATGATTTATGGAGATGGTGCCTGGAGGAGTGTTAGTTGTGGATTGATGCGGGGTTATGAGTGGAAAACAAATGTAAGTGGATGGATAAGACTAGTGAAAATTGAGGGGTTGTGGATAGAGTGAGGGTGAGATTGGGTATGTGTGGAGGGAGATGGGAGTGAAGGAAAGAGAGGAAAATTCTACTAAATTTGTTGTTATTAATGAAAGAGTGGAAAATAAATGACAAAAAAAAGGTGTATGTGGAGAAATTTTCTCCAGGAGGGGGTATCAGCCCCCTTCAGCCCCTTGAGCCCCTTTCAGCCCTGAGGGGCCCAGCCCTCTCAGAAGGGGCAAGTGTCTTGTTTACTGCTACAGTGATTAATTGATCACAGATGCCGTACGAGTATGCGACGTGGTCAAGTTGACCGCTGCTCCTTGCAGTTGTGTTGCAGAGTGTATTTTAATAAGAGACAGTACATCTCTTACTTTAGCAGGACAATTAAGGAAAATCCTGCTCCCACTTTATTACCATAGTAAAGATAGTGGACATTGTTGTCTATGCTTAAGACAGCAAGATTTAAACATTCTGCTTTGCTTCATCGAGGAAGTGGCAAGGAAGCAAAAGTACTAGGTCAGCTTTTTCTTTGTGATAGGGGAGTGACGGCATGGGGCGCTGTGGCGACTTCAGATTACTTTTGACTCTACTGAGAGTGACACTGACGCCAGGATAACCAACAAAGAACACTGATCTGTGCGTTAGTGTGAACAAAGTGTCTCATAAAACACAATAAACACTTAAGAGAAGTGTGATCAGCTTCTTTAGTGATAAGATTTTGAACAATAAAGACAAATCACACTGGTACACTGTGGAACACAGTGTACCAGTGTGCGTATTTCTAGACTATGGAAGACGTGGACATCCAAGGACACTTCAGCTTCTATCAAGTCACCGATATCTGTCAAAGGTGTGAAGAACACCATAGCTCACGCTACAAGAGCAAGGTAGGTTACGAATTTCTTGTAGTACGGGGGACTGTGCAGTTCTTGAGTCGCAAGGAGTTTGTAACCAACCTATAGTCGGCAGTAAGGAGCGGACTTTTGAGTCAAAGAGTGGAAAATAAATGACAAAAAAAAGGTGTATTAGTGTAGTCCTGTTTTATCTTGTTGTTCACTTAGTGTTCACCCACTCTGTGTTTACTTGATTCAACCTGTTGTTCACTTAGTGTTCACACACTCTGTGTTTACTTGATTCAACCTGTTGTACCCCCGTATAGGAGACCTTACCATGAGCCATAGGGGGACCTTTACCATACCGCATATGGGGTTACTGATATCAAGAAATTTTTAAAGGGAACCTGTACAGAGGAGTGAAAATGTATCTCTAACCCCCATAGGGGAGAACCCAAAATGTGTCTACCTTAGAGTAAATCTTGATTCTAGGAAGTGGAGCATTGAAAAATTGAGGTAAACTTTGATCCCAGGAGATAGAGGGGTGACTCAAAAATATTAAAAAAACTGTCAAAATTCGAGAAAATTTGGTAAAATTCTAGAAAAAGGGTAAAATGTTGGAACAGCAGGCAATATTCTCAAAAAGCGGGTAAAACTCAAACAAATCGAAAATCCTCCCAAACTCGAAAAATTAGAGTGGGGGCACAGGGGCACGGGCAGGTGGCGAGGGTGGGGGTACCGGGAGCACGAAGGGTTGTGGAAGTTGGAGGGACCAGCAGTGAGGGGGGACCACCTCTACTTTGTGTTACTTTGGCATACATCGCTGATCCCCAAAGTACACTACTATTATGGGTAAGTGTCACTTAGCTAAGGTGTGTTGTTGGGAAGGATTCATTGAGGTCTTCTATTTTTTTGTCCTGGTTGCCACAAACTATTTATCCCAATTCTTCAGCAGGAACATGTCAGAAATTTCTAAATTATAGACTGAGGCCAATTTACACCAACTGACCTTTGAGATCACCTGATTACTTTGTGGAATTCAGTACAGTGTTCACACACTAAATTCAATATGGCGTCCTCCCCCGGCTTCACTCCGCAGCTGTTCTACACCCCCCTACTTGAAATTTCAGGAAAACGTCAAATCAGCCTCATATTTTATTACAAAATTATTATCTTATTCATTTATGTGTTGTACATTTAAGAAATTATGTAAAAAAATTCCAGAGTTAGTGTAATTATTCAACATTTTATTAGCACCACATAAAAGGGCTATGTAAAAGGTATAAGCAAATTCTAGGTTTAAATAGTTGCACTCAACTAATTAATACACCAACCCGGATCACACAGTTCTCAGCCACCCTAATTGACCACATACTCTGTAACTTTGACCTCATCACTCTCGGGCCGTGAGGTTGTGCTACGCCTTGCTCCTGCATTCGTCACTCAACCTTGGTGGAGGACGGACATTGGCGGTTGAGCTAGCACCTGTTGGTAGCACTGAGTGATTTTCACAAAATGGTGCAGGCTATCAGGTGGAGAATCAACACTGTGTGTATTGAGGTGTTGAAAGGAACGGTTTATCATACCAATGCTTCTGTTATGCTGCCTGCCATACTACGAGATACCTACTGCAGCAACAACGAAGATCTGGATGGTATTGCCTTAAACGGAGCTACAAGGATCTTTGTGAAATTCGCGACGGCTGTGACATATGACAAGATGGTGGAAAGATACCAAGACGTGTGTATGAAGGTTTAGAAGTACGACTGAGGGACGTATCCAAGTATTATACTTGGGTAAAGTTACGGAATGTCCCATTTGAAGCGGATGAAGAAGATATAAAAGCAATATTCAATGAGTATTGTGTTATACATCAGGCATAAGTTGGAAGGTGGTCTGATGGTATGTATACTGGACTGCGTGAGGGCTCCTTTACCCTCAAAATGTCTTTGCGCAAATCTATACCATCATATGTGACACTGAGTGACTTTAGAACTCAGGTATATGTAACATATGCGAGGCAGAGACGAACCTGTAGACTGTGTGGAACTTTTGATCATATGGCAGTAATGTGTTCTCGTCGATCGACACCTGAGAAACACGGAGATGGGAAAGGAGTGGGGAAGGAGAGAGAGGTGACGACCCAGTCTACAGGGAAGCATCTTCAAGATCATAGAACATGGAGTGAAATCGTGGAGGACAATCCGGTAGAATGTGCAACATTACCAGAGGTCTCTCAAGTTACTGATAATATGCATATGGAGGATGAGGTGAGATGAGTCGAATTGGGTAGTCAAGTTACGGCTGCAATAGACACTGTTATACAAGAATTCTTGGATGATCAGAATGAATATGGGACACTAAGCATGGTGTCGGATGGGAAACTTGTAGGTGAGGGTGGAATTCAAGAGGTGGATAATGTGGGTGATGGGGATATGCAATCACAGAGGATTAGTGAGGTTGTGGTTGAAGTCCACAATGTGGAATATGAAGATGAGGGAATGCACATAGTAGAGGCATCATGCAAGAAAGAGGCAGGGGCTTCTGATAGTGATGATGTCCTCACACCAGCGCAACCATCTGGTAAGAAACTCTCAGTGGATGTGCCAAAAAAAGTAACAGTTGAGCAAAGAAAGGACATTGTGAAAAGTATTTTGTGCAAAAACGTAAGGAAACACAAGGATATCGGTCAATTGGTAAGCCCCCGATAGCATTTTTAAGTGTCTAACATTAAATGTTAATGGCCTAAGGGCTGGTGTAAAGCATAAGATTTTTAGTGATTTTTTAAAGAGACTTGGAATACAAGCAATATTTTTACAAGAGCATAATTTTAGGTATGGAAGGAATTTGTTGGTAGATGGATATAAAGTTTATGCTGGGTATACTGGGAAGCTTAAGGGAGGTGCTGCTGTTTTAATAGCTGAGACCAGTCCTTTCCAATTGTTATATTGGGAAGAAGGGGGAGATGGGAGAGTAGCGAGGGTGGATGGGACATGGGGTGGGGTATGTGTGTGTTTTGTGAGTGTATACATGCCGGCGGACAGTAATAGACGTGTTAAAGAGGATTTTGTATGGGACACACTAATTTATCATATGCTGTGGTTACCTGTTTATTCATTATTTGGAGGGGATTGGAATAGTGTGATACGTAGAAAAGATGTGGAGCCGAGGGGTGCAGGGTGTGTTTTGGGGGTCCTACGTGATGTTTTAGGGGGAGCAGGCTTAGCGGATTTAATGAGGGGGAGGGATGGAACGTGGAGCATACTTATGTGAGGAGAGGATATGCGGCACTACTAGATCGTATTTATGCTTCTCCCGGGTTACAGGTTGCTAATACAGAAACTATAAACGTTGTGTTTTCAGATCATAGAGGAGTGGTCGTGGATGTGGGATGGGGAGGTTTATCAAAGCATTACATGAGTTATCGGAAACTTAATGTGAGATTGTTAGATGAGCTGGAGGACGGTGTTAGTTTTGTTGAGTGGTGGACAAATGAGTGGGCCAAGGGGAGAAAGGGAGGTGATATACTACGATGGTGGGAGGAAAATGCTAAACCAGGAATCAAAAATTTTTATATGAGGAAAGGAAAGGAGGTAAGTCAGTGGAAATATGGCTTACAGAGGTATTTGGAAGGGCAGTTGAAACAGTGCTATGAAGGTTTCAGTGGGGTTGATCCAGTACAAGAGATTGATGGCACCAAAGCAAAATTGGTGGAAATGCAGAATGCAAGATTTGATGGTGAGAGATTGAGAGGTGGATTGGAAGATGTTTTATGGGGAGATAAGCCATCTGCCTATGTATTGCAGCGATTAAAGACAGGACAGAGGATAAGGACTATGATGAAGTTGGACGTACATACGGATGTGGGAAGGTATAGGGTGGAACAGAGGTTAGTAACTACGGAAAGTATGAGTGTTTAGGCTGATAAGTGGTTTGAGATATATATGAGAGGGGGAAACAGGAAGATAGGAGATCTGATGATTTTAGAGAAGGGGATACGGAGAAACCTAGTGTCAGCAGATAGAGCGATGTTAGACGGGCCTATAGATGAAGAGGAAGAGTGGACGGCTTTAAAAGGGATGAGTGTCGGGAAAGCACCTGGGATAGATGAAATCCCAAATGAATTTTATTTGAGCAACTGGGATGTCACGAAAGAAATCTTGGTGCAGTTGGTGAATGTGATGAAGGATAAGGGAAGCATGAGTCTAACACAAAGGACAGGTGTAGTAGTTATGTTTCCAAAGGGGAAAGTACAGAATAGCATCCTAGATTACAGAGGTTTGTCATTAATGTGCGGAGATTAGAAATTGTTTGCCAAAGTTTTAGGTAATAGTTGCATAAAGTAATTGGGAAGGTTATAGATATGGGACAGATGGGTGTGCCAGGGCAAACAATGTTTAGTGGGCATGGGAGGATAAAGGGTTATATAGAGGAGCATAGATTGAACGGTGGAGGTGTTCTTGCTTTGGATTGGAAGGTGGCTTATGATTGTGTAGAGAGAGAGGCATTATGGATGATTATGAGGAGGATGGGTTTCGGTGAGGAAATTGTGCAGTGGGCAGAAATTTTATACAGAGGTGCAGAAATACGAATGCAAATAAATGGAAAGGTGGGGAAGATGGTTAGTATGGGTAGGGGGCTGAGGCAGGGATGTCCCATGTCTCAGATCCTGTTTGCATGTCTGCAAGACCCATTATATAAGTTGATAAATGTAGGAGTAAGTGAGGGGGGTAAGACTTAGGGGTGCTACGGGTATAGTTGGTTATGTGGATGACACAACGGTCTTAGTGGGGGGGAGAGGAGGGGTTAGAGAATGTAAGCAGAATTGTTCAAATATTTAGTGGAGCAACAGGTATGAGTGTTAATAGTGAGAAGTCGAAATTACTGGAGGTTGGGTCATGGGTGGGAGGGGAACTGGGAAATATGAATGGATGGCAGGTCATAGAACAGATAAAATTTTGTGGAGTATTGTACAGAGGGGCAGCGCAGGGGGCTAGAGAGGCAAATTCTAAAAGGGTAGTGCAAAGGGTCTTGCTTAGGTTAGGGGGAATAAGAACGAGTGGTTTGACTATACAACAGAGAGTCATTGTAGTTAATACACTCATTTATCCTAAATTGTGGCACGTGGCTGTGGTGTACCCCTTGATGGCGAAAGATGTGCGGCAAGTGCAAAGGAAAGTACTGAATTTTATATGGGGATATGGTTGTCATTGGCTGAGGCGGACGGTTGTAATGACACCGCTGGTGAAGGGGGGTTAAGGCTTAATTCCTTTGGGTAGTAGACTGAAGAGCATGTACGTGAAGCATTGTTATCTGAGATTGGGTGGGGAACGTAGTGTCAGAGTGAGGGATGTAATGGAAGATGTGAGGCGGTGGTGGGGGGTAGGGACTTAGTGGAGTGTATGAGTATGTTGAGATACTTATTACAAGTAAGAAATCCGGGAAATGTAACGACGTGTGTTTTGGGGAGGTTGGAAAGGTGTCAAGAGGTGTTGGAAGGGGAGACTGTTTTTCCATTATATAATTGGACACGAATCTGGGGAGTATTCAGTAAGTTACGGTTGAAGTCAAGGGTGAGGGAAACTATGTATAGGTTTTTACATGGGATTTTGTCAACTAAAGTACGATTGTATCAGATGGGAATTTTGCAGTCTCAATATTGTGTTTTATGTTGGGGGAGGAAACAGCATATCATGTGGTGTATTTCTGTGAGCATATCGAGAGGGCACGTCTATGGTTTCGCAGAGTCTTGGATATGGTGGGTGGAAGCGGGTTAGTGGTATTAAGGGCACTGAGTTTGGATATAGAGGGAGTGGGAGATAGTGTGAGGAGGGCCGTCATGTATTTAGTGGCAGATTATATCTATATATCGTGGGCGATGAGGGAGGTGGGGGAGGTGGGGGAGGTGGGGGGGGAGGAACGAAGAAGGGCTTTAGCAGGACATTTCTATAAAACAAAGTGTATAAACGAGGTAGTGTATGGACGTAGATGGGCTATAGACTTTCCGGCATCGTATAGAGGTATGACTGTGAGAGGGTTGCGCGATTTAGTGTTGTAATGGTTGGGTGGACTGGTCTGTGCATAAGGGGGGAGGGGAATGAATTACATTCGTCGCATGGGGATGCGACGAGGCTTAATAAATTGATTCGGTATTTTTATAATCTTATGTAAGTTACCTGGACCTGGAGTTTACCTGGAGAGAGTTCCGGGGGTCAACGCCCCCGCGGCCCGGTCTGTGACCAGGCCTCCTGGTGGATCAGAGCCTGATCAACCAGGCTGTTGCTGCTGGCTGCACGCAAACCAACGTACGAGCCACAGCCGGGCTGATCAGGAACTGACTTTAGGTGCTTGTCCAGTGCCAGCTTGAAGACTGCCAGGGGTCTGTTGGTAATCCCCCTTATGTGTGCTGGGAGGCAGTTGAACAGTCTCGGGCCCCTGACACTTATTGTATGGTCTCTTAACGTGCTAGTGACACCCCTGCTTTTCATTGGGGGGATGGTGCATCGTCTGCCAAGTCTTTTGCTTTCGTAGTGAGTGATTTTCGTGTGCAAGTTCGGTACTAGTCACTCTAGGATTTTCCAGGTGTATATAATCATGTATCTCTCCCTCCTGCGTTCCAGGGAATACAGGTTTAGGAACCTCAAGCGCTCCCAGTAATTGAGGTGTTTTATCTCCGTTATGCGCGCCGTGAAAGTTCTCTGTACATTTTCTAGGTCGGCAATTTCACCTGCCTTGAAAGGTGCTGTTAGTGTGCAGCAATATTCCAGCCTAGATAGAACAAGTGACCTGAAGAGTGTCATCATGGGCTTGGCCTCCCTAGTTTTGAAGGTTCTCATTATCAATCCTGTCATTTTTCTAGCAGATGCGATTGATACAATGTTATGGTCCTTGAAGGTGAGATCCTCCGACATGATCACTCCCAGGTCTTTGACGTTGGTGTTTCGCTCTAATTTGTGGCCAGAATTTGTTTTGTACTCTGATGAAGATTTAATTTCCTCATGTTTACCATATCTGAGTAATTGAAATTTCTCATCGTTGAACTTCATATTGTTTTCTGCAGCCCACTGAAAGATTTGGTTGATGTCCGCCTGGAGCCTTGCAGTGTCTGCAATGGAAGACACTGTAATGCAGATTCGGGTGTCATCTGCAAAGGAAGACACGGTGCTGTGGCTGACATCCTTGTCTATGTCGGACATGAGGATGAGGAACAAGATGGGAGCGAGTACTGTGCCTTGTGGAACAGAGCTTTTCACCGTAGCTGCCTCGGACTTTACTCTGTTGACGACTACTCTCTGTGTTCTGTTAGTGAGGAAATTATAGATCCATCGACCGACTTTTCCTGTTATTCCTTTAGCACGCATTTTGTGCGCTATTACGCCATGGTCACACTTGTCGAAGGCTTTTGCAAAGTCTGTATATATTACATCTGCATTCTTTTTGTCTTCTAGTGCATTTAGGACCTTGTCGTAGTGATCCAATAGTTGAGACAGACAGGAGCGACCTGTTCTAAACCCATGTTGCCCTGGGTTGTGTAACTGATGGGTTTCTAGATGGGTGGTGATCTTGCTTCTTAGGAACCTTTCAAAGATTTTTATGATATGGGATGTTAGTGCTATTGGTCTGTAGTTCTTTGCTGTTGCTTTACTGCCCCCTTTGTGGAGTGGGGCTATGTCTGTTGATTTTAGTAACTGTGGGACGACCCCCGTGTCCATGCTCCCTCTCCACAGGATGGAAAAGGCTCGTGATAGGGGCTTCTTGCAGTTCTTTATGAACACAGAGTTCCATGAGTCTTGCCCTGGGGCAGAGTGCATGGGCATGTCATTTATCGCCTGTTCGAAGTCATTTGGCGTCAGGATAACATCGGATAGGCTTGTGTTAATCAAATTTTGTGGCTCTCTCATAAAAAATTCATTTTGATCTTCGACTCTCAGTCTGGTTAGCGGCTTGCTAAAAACTGAGTCATATTGGGACTTGAGTAGCTCACTCATTTCCTTGCTGTCATCTGTGTATAACCCATCTTGTTTAAGTAGGGGCCCAATACTGGACGTTATTCTCGATTTTGATTTGGCATAGGAGAAGAAATACTTTGGGTTTCTTTCGATTTCATTTATGGCTTTTAGTTCTTCCCGCGATTCCTGACTCCTAAAGGATTCTTTTAGCTTAAGTTCGATGCTTGCTATTTCTCTGACCAGTGTCTCCGTACGCATTTCAGATATATTGACCTCTTTTAGCCGCTCTGTTATTCTTTTCCGTCGCCTGTAAAGGGAGCGCCTGTCTCTTTCTATTTTACATCTACTCCTCCTTTTTCTTAGAGGAATAAGCCTTGTGCATACATCGAGTGCCACCGAGTTAATCTGTTCTAGGCATAAGTTGGGGTCTGTGTTGCTTAGTATATCTTCCCAGCTTATATCGGTTAGGACTCGGTTTACTTGGTCCCAATTTATGTTTTGTTAATGGGCATGTATGACACTGATATAATTCCTGTGAATATAAATTTTCATAATTCATGTAATATTATGTATACATAAGTAATATGTGAGTCCGTGACTATATCATGTGTAAACGTCTCATGGATGACGACATTCATAATTATATAAATGATTTTTAGTTAGTCATAATACTAAGTTCAATCTTATGATCTTTTTTCTAAATATTATTTGTCATGTTGGCATAATCTATGATTCTTATACTAAAGAGGAATTTTTTCATTGTCAACAAGATACTATGTTCAAGATTTAAATCATGTTGGTTATTCGTTTCTGTGTTCAGTGAACAATGGTATGATATGGGGTGAGGGGGGGTTGTGGGGGGTTGTGGGGGGTTGTGGGGGGTTGTGGGGGGTTATGGGGGGTTGTGGGTGTACTGCTCAAACATATTTTATTACATGTACTTAATTAATGTGTATATTGCTGATAGGAAGGGGTAATTGAGAATTGTTTTTAATTAGTATTGCTTGCACAGTTTTCCTTAGTTTTTGTATAAAGACATTTTACATGCATCAGGTGTGTGCAGTGTACTAAGTCACATATTATTGTAACTTGAAATGATTTCATTGATGTTGGGTATAATATTGTGTAATCTTGTTTTTTCACACACGTGTTGGGGGTTGTACTGAGTCATGTGAAGAGGAAATTTTCTAAAGGCAATGTAACACGAGCAGTGTTTTGCTTATGAAGACTTAATTGTTTTTGTATTATCTGACTGTGTATGTTTTTATTTATTTATTGTAACATGTATTTTAAATAAAATATAAAAAAAAATGACCATATACTCTGTAACCACTCTGAGAACATTAGTCAGTCAGGCGTCATTACCACAGGTCTTAGTAATCATTTCATCATTTACTGCACCAGGAAATCACTAGGGATAGGATAGGCCTACACAGGACAATAAAAATGAGGTCAACTAGAAACTACATTAAAGAAACACTGGTAAATAGGCTACACAATTGTGACTGGACAGAGATAACAAGTTGCAAGGACGTAAATGATGCCTGGGAAAAATTCAAAACAATGTTCACTACCATCCTTGATAATATTGCACCAGTTAAAGAGGTTAGGATTAAACGAAGAACTGAACCCTGGATGATTACTAAGATATTAGATAATATGAAATTCAGAGACCAGCTGCTAAAAAGATTTAAAGGAAACAGGCAGGATATTGTAGCGCTAAATGAATTCCAAAGGTGAGGAACGGAGAACAGAGGCTAATAAAAGGAACAAAGGCAAGGCACTATTGCTCAATAATCGAAGAGTACAAGAATAACCCCAGAACGCTCTGGTAACAACTAAAACAGTTGGGGTATAGCCATAAACCAGTAAATAGATCTAACATGGTACTAAATGTCGATAACGAGGTATGCCACGAAACAACTAAAGTGGCAATATTTTTTAATTCCTACTACACAACTGTCGTATCAACACTAGTAAGTAAACTACCAGCTGCATCAAATACCCTTAACACAGATTCTAATGAGTTTATTACATAATATACCAATAAAGAGGTAACCCCAAACAGTTTTCAACAGGTAAAATAAATGTATCTCAAAACTTCGTGCAAAAAGAATTAAGTTAAAACCCAACTAAGAGCACCGGCCCAGATAACATCCCGTCTAAGTTCCTAAAAGACGGTGCCTCTGAAATGCAAATCCCCATTGCTCACATAATAAATTTGTCCATCTCCTCCAATATCGTGCCGGAGGGGTTCAAGGAGACCAGAGTTACTCTTATCTACACGAAAAATAGTAGGTCTGATGTCAACAATTATAGGCCTGTTAGTATACTCAGTGTAATATCCAAAATTCTAGAGAGGGCTGTGAACTGTCAAGCAGTTAAGTACCTTAATGACAACAACATTCTCCACAGTTACCAATCAGGCTTTAGGAGATCTTACTCAACCAACACCTCCCTAATTAATCTGACAGATTACATGAGAACTGAAATGTTGATAGAGAACCTCATAGGAAAAGTAACCTTAGAGTTGCAGAAAGCCCTCGGTACTGTATACCACAATATATTATGTAAGAAACTTCACGCTATCTGCATAAGTTCCACAAACAGGTTTAAGCCCTATCTTAGCAACAGAAACAAATTGTCAAAATCAACAAAACAGAATCAGAACCTTTGCCTTTAGCCTTTAAGTTCCCCAAGGCAGTATTCTGAGTCCCTAATTATTTCTATGTTATGTAAGCGACATGCCCATCAGTGTGAAGTGCAGACTCCTACTGTATGCGGAAGAAAGTGCTCTGTTATTGTGAAGTTAAGACCCACAAGATATAGCTAATGTATTAACACTAGAACTGGAGTCCTCCAGCAGATGGTTAGTAGACAACAAAGTATCGTTACACCTCGGGAAAACGGAAGACATACTCTTCGGCACGAAACGTAAACCGAGAAGGGTAAATAATTTTAATGTCCTGTGTAATGGGGAACAATTACTTCACTTTCCTCAGTAAAATATCTGGGAATCCGCTTTGACTTATGCATGTCAGGAGAATTGATAGGGAACAGTGTAGTAAAGAAAGCGAATGCCAGACTGAAGTTCTTCTACAGACAAGCGCAGTGTCTACCTACTGAGGCTCGCAGAACCCTATGTTTAGCCTTTATACAGTGTCTTATGGACTACGCTTGCTCTTCATGGTACTCTGCCTTGACAAAAGAAACACTTTGAGATAGACTGCAAATCACACAGAAACAAAATGGTAAAATTCATTCTGGACCTGGGTCCAAGAGAGCATGTAGGCCAGAATGAATTGGATATGTTGATTGTTGAAGACAGAGTAAAACAAATGAAGTTAAATCAAGTTTATAAAATTGCTCACAGTGTCCAGAATATCTTGCTGTCAATTTTGTAAAGGTTGGGAACCAAAGCAATCATATTACTAGGAGGAAAGAGCACGACTTTGTAGTACCCACAGTCAGTGGCCAGGCTTCAAACACCTTTTTACAGCAATAAACGATTAGAACAGACTGCCTGCACATGTTAAAGCCAGTCATAGCATGAACCAGTTCAAGAAGGGTCACAAAAGGTACCTAATGAATGTAGCGACAGAAAGGGAGGAGAATGATCTTTTTTATTTTTTAGCTCACACACATGTAGATACAAACAACTCATTTTACCATATTCCTAGTATATCTCCTTTATAATATTCCTAGTATATCTCCTTTATAATATTCCTAGTATATCTCCTTTATAATATTCCTAGTATATCTCCTTTATAATATTCCTAGTATATCTCCTTTATAATATTCCTAGTATATCTCCTTTATAATATTCCTAGTATATCTCCTTTATAATATTCCTAGTATATCTCCTTTATAATATTCCTAGTATATCTCCTTTATATTATTCCTAGTATATCTCCTTTATAATATTCCTAGTATATCTCCTTTATAATATTCCTAGTATATCTCCTTTATAATATTCCTAGTATATCTCCTTTATAATATTCCTAGTATATCTCCTTTATAATATTCCTAATATATCTCCTTTATAATATTCCTAGTATATCTCCTTTATAATATTCCTAGTATATCTCCTTTATAATATTCCTAGTATATCTCCTTTATAATATTCCTAGTATATCTCCTTTATAATATTCCTAGTATATCTCCTTTATAATATTCCTAGTATATCTCCTTTATAATATTCCTAGTATATCTCCTTTATAATATTCCTAGTATATCTCCTTTATAATATTCCTAGTATATCTCCTTTATAATATTCCTAGTATATCTCCTACATAATATTCCTAGTATATCTCCTTTATAATATTCCTAGTATATCTTCTTTATAATATTCCTAGTATATCTCCTTTATAATATTCCTAGTATATCTCCTTTATAATATTCCTAGTATATCTCCTTTATAATATTCCTAGTATATCTCCTTTATAATATTCCTAGTATATCTCCTTTATAATATTCCTAGCATATCTCCTTTATAATATTCCTAGTATATCTCCTTTATAATATTCCTAGTATATCTCCTTTATAATATTCCTAATATATCTCCTTTATAATATTCCTAGTATATCTCAGTAAAAGCCCAACAGTTGCCATCCTACCAGAAAAGTAAATATCGCTATCGCCGCAAGGTATGGCAACACCGCATACCCAAACAAAAACAGTGGCACACAGCTCTTATTGTAGCGCTCTTAAGTGGTGATATCCAAATTAATCCAGGACCTCAAACTATTGTGCAGAGGCAAAACAGACACATAAATGACGGTGATAATGACGGTCTAGTAGCTAGGAATGATAACCTTAACTCCATATGTAATGCATACATAGGTCAATGTGAGACAATACAGCCATTATTATCTCAAACACTACCAAACAGGTGCATACACTGTACTAAAGTACGCATGAAAAACAGAAAAGGCACCTTATGTAAAATGTGTAAGGGGTGGGTGCATGATGGATGTATGTACAATTGTAGCAACGGTGCCAGAATTCATTTTGTGAGTAACAAATGCACTTTGGCACAGTTACCCTTTAACAGTGATGACATTGATTTACCTAATTTTAATACTAATGACCCATTGCCATATATTGATGATTATGATTGTTTTATGAAAACAGGCCTTCACTTTATTCATGTCAATGCAAGATCACTTCTTCCTAAATTGGCAGAGATTAGGATTCTAGCTAACAAAATTAGGGTGGCAGTTATAACCATCTCTGAATCTTGGTTGGATGATACGGTGACTGACGACGAGGTCAAAATAGATGGTTACAATATAAAACGCTTAGATAGGAACAGAAAGGGTGGTGGAGTATGTGCCTACATTAGAAATGACTTAGCTTACAACCCAAGACCTGATTTAAATAACAATAAACTGGAGATTCTATGGTTTGAAGTGCTGCTTCCCAAGACCAAACCCATCTTAGTAGGAACTAGTTACCGCCCTCCTACCCAGGACCAGTTCTTAGAAGACTTTTCAAGAGTCTTGTCCGGAGTTGAAAACAATTGCGAGACAATAATACTGGGCGACTTCAATATCTGTTTTCAGCAGCAAAATAACGGGCTATGCAAAAGGTATAAGCAAATTCTAGGATTAAATAGATACACCCAACTAATTAATACACCAACCCGGATCACACAGTTCTCAGCCACCCTAATTGACCACATACTTTGTAACCGCGCTGAGAACATTAGTCAGTCAGGCGTCATTACCACAGGTCTTAGTGATCATTTCATCATTTACTGCACCAGGAAAATCACTAGGGATAGGATAGGCCTACACAGGACAATAAAAATGAGGTCAACTAGAAACTACAGTAAAGAAACACTGGTAAATAGGCTACACAATTGTGACTGGACAGAGATAACAAGTTGCACGGACGTAAATGATGCATGGGAAAAATTCAAAACAATGTTCACTACCATTCTTAATAATATTGCACCAGTTAGAGAGGTTAGGATTAAACGAAGAACTGAACCCTGGATGAATACTGAGATATTAGATAATATGAAATTCAGAGACCAGCTGCTAAAAAGATTTAAAGCAAACAGACAGGATATTGCAGCACTAAATGAATTCCAAAGGGTGAGGAACAGAGTACAGAGGCTTATAAAAGGAGCAAAGGCAAAGCACTATTGCTCAAAAATTGAAGAGTGTAAGCATAACCCCAGAAAGCTCTGGCAACAACTAAAACAGTTGGGGTATAACCATAAGCCAGTAGATAGGTCTAACATAGTACTCACTATCGATAATGAGGTATGCCACGAAACATCTAAGGTGGCAAATTGCTTTAATTCCTACTACACATCTGTTGCATCAACACTAGTAAGTAAACTACCAGCTGCATCAAATACCTTTAACACAGACTCTGATAAGTTTCAAACATACTATAACAATAAAGGGGTAACCCCAAACAGTTGTCAACTAGTAAGTGTATCTCATGACTTCATTCAAAAAGAACTAAGCAGGTTAAACCCAACTAAGAGCACAGGCCCTGATAACATCCCGTCTAAGTTCCTAAAAGATGGTGCTTCTGAACTGTCAATCCCTATTGCTCACATAATAAATCTATCAATCACCACTAATACCGTACCGGAGGGGTTCAAGGAGGCCAGAGTTACTCCTATCTTCAAGAAAAATAATAGATCTGATGTAAGCAACTATAGACCTGTTAGTATACTCAGTATAATATCTAAAATTCTGGAGAGGGCGGTGTATTCTCAAGTAGTTAAGTACCTTAATGACAACAGCATTCTCCATAGCTATCAATCGGGCTTTAGAAGATCCTACTCAACCGATACCTCCCTTATTAATCTGATGGATTACCTGAGAACTGAAATGTCAAAAGGGAACCTCATAGGTATGGTAACCTTAGACCTGCAAAAAGCCTTCGATACTGTCAACCACAATATATTATGTAAGAAACTTCAAGCTATCGGTATAGGTTCTGTAGACTGGTTTAAGTCCTACCTTAGCAACAGGAGACAAATAGTCAAAATCAACAAAACGGAATCAGAACCCCTGCCGATAACATGTGGAGTTCCCCAAGGTAGTATTCTGGGTCCCTTACTATTCTTATGTTATGTCAATGATATGCCTATCAGTGTCAAGTGCAAACTCCTACTGTATGCAGATGACAGTGCTCTGTTAGTGACAGGTAAAGACCCACAAGATATTGCTAATGTTTTAACACTGGAACTGGAGTCCTGCAGCAAATGGTTAGTAGACAACAAACTATCATTACACCTAGGGAAAACTGAAGTCATTCTCTTTGGAACGAAACATAAACTGAGAAGGGTAAATAATTTTAATGTTCAGTGTAATGGGGAGCCCATCACTTTGGTTTCATCAGTAAAATATCTGGGAATCCCCTTTGACCCATGCATGTCAGGAGAATTGATAGGGAACAGTGTAGTAAAGAAAGCGAATGCCAGACTGAAGTTCCTGTATAGACAAGCACAGTGTCTACCTACTGAGGCACAGTGTCTACCTACTGAGGCACAGTGTCTACCTACTGAGGCTCGCAGGACCCTATGTCTAGCCCTTATACAATGCCATATGGATTACGCTTGCTCTTCATGGTACTCTGCCTTGACAAAAAAAACTGAAAGATAGACTGCAAATCACCCAGAACAAAATCGTAAGATTCATCCTGGGGCTGGGACCAAGAGAGCATGTAGGCCAGGATGAATTACAGCAGTTGGATATGCTGAATGTTGAAGACAGAGTAAAACAACTGAAGCTAAATCATGTTTATAAAATTGCTCACAAACAATGTCCAGAATATCTTGCTGTCAATTTTGTCAAGGTTGGGAACCGCAGCAATCATAGTACTAGGGGAAGAGAGCACAACTTTGTAGTACCCACAGTCAGTGGCCAGGCTTCAAACACCTTTTATTGTACAGCAATAAAGGAATGGAACAGACTACCCGCACATGTCAAAGCCAGTCATAGCATGAACCAGTTCAAGAAGAGTGCCAAAAGGTGTCTGATGAATGAAGCTACAGAAAGGGAGGGGAATGATTTTCTATTTTTTAGCTAACATACGTGTAAATTTTACCTTATTCCTAGTAATGACCCTCGTATTGTAGATAGTCTTAATGACCCTCGTGTAGTAGATAGTCTTTTTAGTACGATAATAAGATGTTGTCTTCATTGTAGAATAATAAGAAAATATTATAACCTTTATAGTATAATAATAAGGTAAAAGGACCCCAATGGAAATAAGTCACTCTGTCTGACTTTTTTGGGTTATCCCAGGTTCTCTACACATATGCTGCTATGTATGATAATTCTATGTAACTGTATTTGTGTATACCTGAATAAATTTACTTACTTACTTACTTACTTAATCTCCTTTATAATATTCCTAGTATATCTCCTTTATAATATTCCTAGTATATCTCCTTTATAATATTCCTAGTATATCTCTTTTATAATATTCCTAGTATATCTCCTTTATAATATTCCTAGTATATCTCCTTTATACTATTCCTAGTATATCTCCTTTATAATATTCCTAGTATATCTCCTTTATAATATTCCTAGTTTATCTCCTTTATAATATTCCTAGTATATCTCCTTTATAATATTCCTAGTATATCTCCTTTATAATATTCCTAGTATATCTCCTTTATAATATTCCTAGTATATCTCCTTTATAATATTCCTAGTATATCTCCTTTATAATATTCCTAGTATATCTCCTTTATAATATTCCTAGTATATCTCCTTTATAATATTCCTAGTATATCTCCTTTATAATATTCCTAGTTTATCTCCTTTATAATATTCCTAGTATATCTCCTTTATAATATTCCTAGTATATCTCCTTTATAATATAATAAGATATTGTCTCCTTTATAATATAATAATAAGGTATTAAAAAGACCCCAATGGAAATAAGTCACTTTGTCTGACTTACTTGTTACAGCTAGTATCCAACAGCAATGACGACTCAACAGATAATGAATGTTCCTTCAGCTGGACTCTCTCTCCCTTCCTCTCTCTCTCTCTCTCTCTCTCTCTCTCTCTCTCTCTCTCTGTCTCTCTCTCTTATAGCTCCTCCTACTTCATAATGATGTTAGATGGTGAATTTAATGTATTTAATACATGAATATGTTATGTCGAGCCGAATAGTTAAACAGGCAATTTAGCAAGAACTCATTTTAAAATTATGTCCTTTCTGAAATTATCTCTAATACATTTAAATATATATTTTTTTCATTTATGTTAATCTAAAAATTAATTGACCAGTTTTCCATATTCGGCATATATATATATATATATATATATATATATATATATATATATATATATATATATATATATATATATATATATATATATATATATATATACATATATAATATAAAAATATAGGGAGGTACCACCTCTAGAACTGTCCTAGGGACCCTCATCCTCAGAGAAAAGAATAAACTTGCTTCAGGGAAAACTCAAGGTTCTCCCTGAAGCTGTTTGAGAATTTTCTCCTACCACCCCCTATATTTCAAGTACGTTTTATTTAAAGACAAAATACATTGGCCAAACATTCACAAAAATACAACAGAAAGTAAATAACACAGGTAACTCAGAGCTACATCTCGAATACTTCGTACAGCTCCCCTGCGGTGGGCCGCGTGCTCAGAATGCTTCAGGCATTTCCTCTCTGAATCGCAACACTGAGTCTCTGAAATGGAAGCTGGTCGCCCTGTGGTCCTTGGTTTCTATGATGAGCTTTTCACCCAGCTCTTTGAGGAACTTTAGAGCACACTTGCCACATGCTCCAAGGGTCTCCGACCCTATTGGAATGAAGTTATAGCAAGGGGGATGGTCTTCATATTTTCGGATCTTCTGGGTCTCCCTGTGGCTGGCAGCTCCACCCCCTTCCACTACGGAGTATGGCAAGTAGGTGTCTGCCAATGTGGCAGCACAGGTGTAGTCCCAGGCAATCTGCTTTCCATCCTTCCTAGGTAGCATAGTGGCTCCATCAGGACGCTTTTGACTTCCATCAGACCTCTGTACTTGGGGTTCCCGTTGAGCTGGGCAACGGGCTGTAGCGAGGCTTCTCTTTATGATGCCATTGACCTCCTCATATCTTTCATACTTCCCTTCGGCTGTGTGACACACGAGACCATGAAGTCCGAATTGATCAGCTGTTGCCCTGCCGCAAATACACCTATGTTCGGTGAGGATGGGGGCGGCAAGGCGAAGAGCAACACCAATCCGAATGGCCTGTGGGTCGAGACGGTGCCCAGGGAGGAATTGGGAACAGCTAACAGGAAATCTCCTGAGTGTGGTGCCTTCACTGCCAGGAGACGAGCTTCGTTCTTTCCTGAAGCATTGTAGAGCATTGTGTTGGCGATTTTTTCCATGATCGAGTTGTCCCAGTGGGACTGTTTGTGCTGTTTGGTAGGAGCTGGTCTACTGGAGGAGTCTGTAAGGGTGTCCCACCGAATCGCTGCTTCAGTAAACCTAGGTCTTGAGCTCCTACCACGTCTCTCAAGCGTTTGGAAACTATCTTCTTGACTAATGCACTTAAATCCAAACACGAAGACAGAAAAGCAGGTAAAGCAACATGCATTGCTTTACGCACCCCTATACTTCCCAGTCGCACTGGGAGGGTTGCCTGATTCCATTGCTCATCCTCTAGTGACAAGTTCAGTGCCTTCTTAAAAGTTGATCTCATGTGTGCGTCATATTCATCGAGTGTTGGGTGGTCAAAAGAGGGTGCACACCTCAAAAAGTAAGTGAGTCTTGGCATAGTAAGACACCTTGTGAGGAGATACAGAGCATCATGGGCATCAAGATCGCTTATTCTCTCTTCCATTCTCATCAGGTCATTCAATTTGTCCCTGAGGACAGTGTCGATGGCCTGGTGACCCAGCGGTGCCCAAAAGAGGGTACTGTTGGAAGGAGTGGTAGTAGAGACTTCCGGGAGGATTCTTCGTACAGCATTGATTATTTCCTGGTTCGCTGTAATGATTTCACACTTGGAGGGATTAAGGATAAGTCCAAAGTCTTCTCCCTGTGTTTTCACCAGTTGTAGGTCCCCCACCATGGACTCTTCAGTACCTGCCAGAGTGCCGTCATCCAGGTACCAGATATTGAGCTAACTGAGTAGGCAGGAAGTTAGTTCTCTTACTGCCAAGCAGAAGAGAAATCGAGCGAGTGGGTCACCCTGCTGAACGCCCTCTGATGATTGAATTTCATGTTCTCCAAACAAAAGAATTGAGGGTTTGCTGAAGCTGGCTCAAATGAAGGGAAAAAGACTGGGGAACCGATCCCGAACAGCTGGCAAAACAGCATCTCTCTTCACCATATTAAACGCATTTCTAAAAT
>NC_091383.1:12312280-12332280 GCF_038502225.1 Cherax quadricarinatus
TATCATTATCCTGCTACTCCAGTGCTATCATTATCGTGCTAGTCTCAGTACTATCATTATCGTGCTAGTCCCACTACTATCATTATCGTGCTAGTGCCAGTACTATCATTATCGTTCTAATTCAGTACTATCATTATCGTGCTAGTCTCAGTACTATCATTATCGTGCTAATCTCATTACTATCATTTTCGTGCTAGTCCCAGTACTATCATTTTCGTGCTAGTCTCAGTACTATCATTATCGTGCTTGTCCCACTACTATCATTATCGTGCTACTCTCACCACTATCATTATCGTGCTGGTCGCAGTACTATCATTATCGTGCTAGTCTCTGCACTATCGTTATCGTGCTAGTGCCAGTACCATCATTATCGTGCTAGTCCCACTGCTATCATTATCGTGCTAGCCTCTTTGCTCTCATTATCGTGCTAGTCTCAGTACTATCATTATCGTGCTAGTCTCATTACTGTCATTATCGTGCTAGTCTCAGTACTATCACTATCGTGCTAGTCCAAGTACTATCTCTATCGTGCTAGTCCCAGTGCTATCATTTTCGTGTTAGTCTCAGCACTATCATTATCGTGCTGTTCCCAGTACTATCATTATCGTGCTAGTCTCAGTGCTATCATTATCGTGCTAGTCTCAGTACTATCACAATCGTGCTAGTCTCAGTACTATCATTAACGTGCTACTCCAGTACTATCATTATCGTGCTAGTCCCACTACTATCATTATCGTGCTAGTCCCAGTACTATCGTTAACGTGCTACTGTAGTACTATCATCATCGTGCTTGTCTCAGTACTATCATTATCGTCCGAGTCCCAGTACTATCATTTTCGTGCTAATCTCAGTACTATCATTATCGTGATTGTCCCACTACTATCATTATCGTGCTAGTCTCAGCACTATCATTATCGTGCTAGTCGCAGTACCATCATTATCGTGCTAGTCTCAGTACTATCATTATCGTGCTAGTGCCACTACCATCATTATCGTGCTAGTCCCACCGCTATCATTATCGTGCTAGTATCATTGTTTTCATTATCGTGCTAGTCTCAGTATTATCACTATCGTGCTAGTCCCAGTACTGTCTCTATCGTGCTAGTCCCAGTACTATCATTATATTGCTACTCCAGTACTATCATTATCGTGCTAGTCTCATTACTATCATTATCGTGCTAGTCCCAGTACTATCATTATCGTGCTAGTCCCAGTACTATCATTATCGTGGTAGTCTCAGCACTATCATTATCGTGCTAGTCTCAGTACTATCATTATCGTGCTAGTCTCAGTATTATCATTATCGTGCTATTGCCAGTACCATCACGAAAATCACTCACTACGAAAGCAAAAGACTTGGCAGACGATGCTCCATCCCCCCAATGAAAAGCAGGGGTGTCACTAGCACGTTAAAGGACCATACAATAAGTCTCAGTGGCCCAAGACTGTTCAACTGCCTCCCAGCACACATAAGGGGGATTACCAACAGACCCCTGGCAGTCTTCAAGCTGGCAATGGACAAGCACCTAAAGTCAGTTCCAGATCAGCCGGGCTGTGGCTCGTACGTTGGTTTGCGTGCAGCCAGCAGCAACAGCCTGGTTGATCAGGCTCTGATCCACCAGGAGGCCTGGTCACAGACCGGGCCGCGGGGGCGTTGACCCCCGGAACTCTCTCCAGGTAAACTCCAGGTAAACTATCATTATCGTGCTAGTCTCAGTAATATCATTATCGTACTAGTCTCAGTACTATCATTATCGTGCTAGTCCCAGTACTATCATTATCGTGCTAGTCCCAGTACTATCATTATCGTGCTAGTCTCAGTACTATCATTATCGTGCTTGTCACAGTACTATCATTATCGTGTTAGTCCCACTACTATCATTATCGTGCTAGTCCCAGTACTATCTTTATCGTGCTACTCCAGTACTATCATCATCGTGCTTGTCTCAGTACTATCATTATCGTGCTAGTCTCTTTTCTATCATTATCGTGCTAGTCCCAGTACTATCATTTTCGTGCTAATCTCAGTACTATCATTATCGTGCTAGTCGCAGTACTATCATTATCGTGCTAGTCTCAGTACTATCATTATCGTGCTAGTGCCACTTCCATCATTATCGTGCTAGTCCCACTGCTATCATTATCGTGCTAGTCTCATTGTTCTCATTATCGTGCTAGTCTCAGTACTATCATTATCATGCTAGTCTCGTTACTGTCACTATCGTGCTAGTCTCAGTACTATCACTATCGTGCTAGTCCCAGTACTGTCTCTATCATGCTAGTCCCAGTAATATCATTATAGTGCTACTCCAGTACTATCATTATCGTCCTAGTCTCAGTACTATCATTATCGTGCTAGTCGTAGTACTATCATTATCGTGCTAGTCTCAGTACTATCATTATCGTGCTAGTCTCAGTACTATCATTATCGTGCTAGTCTCAGTACTATCATTATCGTGCTAGTCTCAGTACTATCATTATCGTGCTAGTCCCAGTACTATCGTTATCGTGCTACTCCATTACTATCATCATCGTGCTTGTCTCACTACTATCATTATCGTGCTAGTCTCTTTACTATCATTATCGTGCTAGTCTCAGTACTATCATTATCGTGCTAGTCCCAGTACTATCATTATCGTGCTAGTCTCATTGCTATCATTATCGTCCCAGTACTATCATTATCGTGCTAGTCTCAGTACTATCATTATCGTGCTAGTCTCATTACTATCATTATCGTGCTAGTCTCAGTACTATCATTATCGTGCTAGTCTCATTACTATCATTATCGTGCTAGTCTCAGTACTATCATCATCGCGCTAGTCTCAGTACTATCATTATCGTGCTAGTCTCAGTAGTATCATTATCGTGCTAGTCCCAGTACTATCATTATCGTGCTAGTCTCAGTACTATCATTATCGTGCTAGTCTCAGTACTATCATTATCGTGCTAGTCTCAGTACTATCATTATCGTGCTAGTCTCAGTACTATCATTATCGTGCTAGTCTCAGTACTATCATTATCGTGCTAGTCCCAGTACTATCATTATCGTGCTAGTCTCAGTACTATCATTATCGTGCTAGTCTCAGTACTATCATTATCGTCCTAGTCTCAGTACTATCACTATCGTGCTACTCTCAGTACTATCATTATCGTGCTAGTCTCAGTACTATCATTATCGTGCTAGTCCCAGTACTATCATTATCGTGCTAGTCTCAGTACTATCATTATCGTGCTAGTCTCAGTACTATCATTATCGTGCTAGTCTCAGTACTATCATTATCGTGCTAGTCTCAGTACTATCATTATCGTGCTAGTCTCAGTACTATCATTATCGTGCTAATCTCATTACTATCATTATCGTGCTACTATCATTATCGCGCTAGTCTCAGTACTATCATAATCGTGCTAGTCTCAGTACCATCATTATCGTGCTAGTCTCAGTACTATCATTATCGTACTAGACTCTTTACTATCATTATCTTGCTAGTCTCAGTACTATTATTATCGTGCTAGTGTCAGTACTATCATTATCGTGTTAGTCTTAGTAGTATCATTATCGTGCTAGTCTCAGTACTATCATTATCGTGCTAGTCTCATTACTATCATTATCGTGCTAGTACTATCACAGTGCTATCAGTACATTATCGTGCTAGTCTCAGTACTATCATTATCGTGCTAGTCCCAGTACTATCATCGTGCTAGTCGTACTATCATTATAGTCTAGTCTCAGTACTATCACTATCGTGCTAGTCTCAGTACTATCATTATCGTGCTAGTCTCAGTACTATCATTATTGTGCTAGTCCCAGTCTATCATTATCGTGCTAGTCTCAGTCATTATCGTGCTAGTCTCAGTACTATCATTATCGAACTAGTCTCAGTACTATCATTATCGTGCTACTCAAGTACTATCATTATCGTGCTAGTCTCAGTACTATCATTATCGTGCTAGTCTCATTACTATCATTATCGTGCTAGTCTCAGTACTATCATTATCGTGCTAGTCTCAGTACTATCATTATCGTGCTACTCCAGTACTATCATTATCGTGCTAGTGTCAGTACTATCATTATCGAGCTAGTCTCAGTACTATCATTATCGTGCTAGTCTCTGTACTATCATTATCGTGCTAGTCTCAGTACTATTATTATCGTGCTAGTCTCACTACTGTCATTATCGTGCTAGTCTCAGAACTATCATTATCGTGCTAGTCTCAGTACTATCATTATCGTGCTAGTCTCAGTACTATCATTATCGAGCTAGTCTCAGTACTATCATTATCGTTCTAGTCTCAGTACTATCATTATCGTGCTAATCTCATTACTATCATTTTCGTGCTAGTCCCAGTACTATCATTATCGTGCTAGTCTCAGCACTATCATTATCGTGCTAGTCGCAGTACTATCATTATCGTGCTAGTCTCAGTACTATCATTATCGTGCTAGTCGCAGTACTATCATTATCGTTCTAGTCTCTGTTTTATCATTATCGTGCTAGTCTCAGTACTATCATTATCGTGCTATTTTCAGTACTATCATTATCGTGCTAGTCCCAGTACTATCATTATCGTGCTAGCCTCAGTACTATCATTATCGTGCTAATCTCAGTACTATCATTATCGTGCTAGTATCAGTACTATCATTATCGTGCTAGTCCCAGTACTATCATTATCGTGCTAGTCTCAGTACTATCATTATCGTGCTAGTCTCAGTACTATCATTATCGTGCTAGTCTCATTACTATCATTATCGTGCTAGTCTCAGTACTATCATTATCGTGCTAGTCTCAGTACTATCATTATCGTGCTAGTCTCAGTACTATCATTATCGTGCTAGTCTCATTACTATCATTATCGTGTCGGTCTCAGCACTATCATTATCGTGCTAGTCTCAGTACTATCATTATCGTGCTAGTCTCAGTACTATCATTATCGTGCTAGTCTCAGTACTATCATTATCGTGCTAGTCTCAGTACTATCATTATCGTGCTAGTCTCAGTACTATCATTATCGTGCTAGTCTCAGTACTATCATTATCGTGCTAGTCTCAGTACTATCATTATCGTGCTAGTCTCAGTACTATCATTATCGTGCTAGTCTCAGTACTATCATTATCGTGCTAGTCCCAGTACTATCATTATCGTGCTAGTCTCAGTACTATCATTATCGTGCTAGTCTCAGTACTATCATTATCGTGCTAGTCTCAGTACTATCATTATCGTGCTAGTCTCAGTACTATCATTATCGTGCTAGTCTCAGTACTATCATTATCGTGCTAGTCTCAGTACTATCATTATCGTGCTAGTCTCATTACTATCATTATCGTGCTAGTCTCAGTACTATCATTATCGTGCTAGTCTCATTACTATCATTATCGTGCTAGTCTCAGTACTATCATTATCGTGCTAGTCTCAGTACTATCATTATCGTGCTAGTCTCAGTACTATCATTATCGTGCTAGTCTCAGTACTATCATTATCGTGCTAGTCTCAGTACTATCATTATCGTGCTAGTCTCAATACTATCATTATCGTGCTAGTCTCAGTACTATCATTATCGTGCTAGTCTCAGTACTATCATTATCGTGCTAGTCTCAGTACTATCATTATCGTGCTAGTGCCACTACCATCATTATCGTGCTAGTCCCACTGCTATCATTATCGTGCTAGTCTCAGTACTATCATTATCGTGCTAGTCTCAGTACTATCATTATCGTGCTAGTCCCAGTACTATCATTATCGTGCTAGTCTCAGTACTATCATTATCGTGCTAGTCTCAGTACTATCATTATCGTGCTAGTCTCAGTACTATCATTATCGTGCTAGTCTCAGTACTATCATTATCGTGCTAGTCTCAGTACTATCATTATCGTGCTAGTCTCAGTACTATCATTATCGTGCTAGTCTCAGTTCTATCATTATCGTGCAAGTCTCAGTACTATCATTATGGTGCTAGTCTCAGTACTATCATTATCGTGCTAGTCTCAGTACTATCATTATCGTGCTAGTCTCAGTACTATCATTATCGTGCTAGTCTCAGTACTATCATTATCGTGCTAGTCTCGGTACTATCATTATCGTGCTAGTCTCAGTAGTATCATTATCGTGCTAGTCCCAGTACTAACATTATCGTTCTAGTCCCAGTACTATCATTATCGTGCTAGTCTCAGTACTATCATTATCGTGTTAGTTTCAGTACTATCCTCATCGCGCTAGTCTCAGTACTATCATTATCGTGCTAGTCTCAGTACTATCATTATCTTGCTAGTCTCAGTACTATCATTATCGTGCTAGTCTCAGTTCTATCTTTATCGTGCTAGTCCCAGTACTATCATTATAGTGCTAGTCTCAGTACTATCATTATCGTGTTAGTTTCAGTACTATCCTTATCGTGCTAGTCTCATTACTATCATTATCGTGCTAGTCCCAGTACTATCATTATCGTGCTAGTCTCAGTACTATCATTATCGTGCTAGTCTCAGTACTATCATTATCGTGCTAGTCCCAGTACTATCATTATCGTGCTAGTCTCAGTACTATCATTATCGTGCTAGTCTCAGTACTATCATTATCGTGCTAGTCTCAGTACTATCATTATCGTGCTAGTCTCAGTACTATCATTATCGTGCTAGTCTCAGTACTATCATTATCGTCCTAGTCTCAGTACTATCATTATCGTGCTAGTCTCAGTACTATCATTATCGTGCTAGTCTCAGTACTATCATTATCGTGCTAGTATCAGTACTATCATTATCGTGCTAGTCTCAGTACTATCATTATCTTGCTAGTCTCAGTACTATCATTATCGTGCTAGTCTCAGTACTATCATTATCGTGCTAGTCTCAGTACTATCATTATCGTGCAAGTCTCAGTACTATTATTATCGTGCTAGTCTCAGTTCTATCATTATCGTGCAAGTCTCAGTACTATCATTATGGTGCTAGTCTCAGTACTATCATGATCGTGCTAGTCTCATTACTGTCATTATTGTGCTTGTCTCAGTACTATCATTATCGTGCTAGACTCAGTACTATCATTATCGTGCTAGTCTCAGTACTATCATTATCGTGCTAGTCTCAGTACTATCATTATCGTGCTAGTCTCAGTACTATCATTATCGTGCTAGTCCCAGTACTATCATTATCGTGCTAGTCTCAGTACTATCATTATCGTGCTAGTCTCAGTACTATCATTATCGTGCTAGTCTCAGTACTATCATTATCGTGCTAGTCTCAGTACTATCATTATCGTGCTAGTCCCAGTACTATCATTATCGTGCTAGTCTCAGTACTATCATTATCGTGCTAGTCTCAGTACTATCATTATCGTGCTAGTCTCAGTACTATCATTATCGTGCTAGTCTCAGTACTATCATTATCGTGCTAGTCTCAGTACTATCATTATCGTGCTAGTCTCAGTACTATCATTATCGTGCTAGTCTCAGTACTATCATTATCGTGCTAGTCTCAGTACTATCATTATCGTGCTAGTCTCAGTACTATCATTATCGTGCTAGTCTCAGTACTATCATTATCGTGCTAGTCTCAGTACTATCATTATCGTGCTAGTCTCAGTACTATCATTATCGTGCTAGTCCCAGTACTATCATTATCGTGCTAGTATCAGTACTATCATTATCGTGCTAGTCTCAGTACTATCATTATCGTGCTAGTCTCAGTACTATCATTATCGTGCTAGTCTCAGTACTATCATTATCGTGCTAGTCTCAGTACTATCATTATCGTGCTAGTCTCAGTACTATCTTTATCGTGCTAGTCTCAGTACTATCATTATCGTGCTAGCTATCATTATCGTGCTAGTCTCATTACTATCATTATCGTGCTAGTCTCACTACTATCATATCGTGCTATCAGTACTATCATTATCGTGCTAGTCTCAGTACTATCATTATCGTCCTAGTCCCAGTACTATCACTATCGTGCTAGTCTCATTGCTATCATTATCGTGCTAGTCCCAGTACTATCATTATCGTGCTAGTCTCAGTACTATCATTATCGTGCTAGTCTCAGTACTATCATTATCGTGCTAGTCCCAGTTCTATCATTATCGTGCTAGTCTCAGTACTATCATTATCGTGCTGGTCTCATTATCGTGCTAGTCTCAGTACTATCATTATCGTGCTAGTCTCAGTACTATCATTATCGTGCTAGTCCCAGTTCTATCATTATCGTGCTAGTCTCAGTACTATCATTATCGTGCTGGTCTCATTACTATCATTATCGTGCTAGTCTCAGTACTATCATTATCGTGCTAGTCTCAGTACTATCATTATCGTAATAGTCTCAGTAGTATCATTATCGTGCTAGTCTCAGTACTATCATTATCGTGCTAGCCTCATTACTATCATTATCGTGATAGTCTCAGTAGTATCATTATCGTCTCAGCTCAGTGCTATCATTATCATACTAGTATCAGTAGTATCATTATCGTGCTAGTCTCAGTACTATCATTATCGTGCTAGTCTCAGTACTATCATTATCGTGCTAGTCCCTGTACTATCATTATCGTGCTAGTCCCAGTACTATCATTATCGTGCTAGTCTCAGTACTATCATTATCGTGCTAGTCTCAGTACTATCATTATCGTGCTAGTCCCAGTACTATCATTATCGTGCTAGTCTCAGTACTATCATTATCGTGCTAGTCCCAGTACTATCATTATCGTGCTAGTCTCAGTACTATCATTATCGTGCTAGTCTCAGTACTATCATTATCGTGCTAGTCCCAGTACTATCATTATCCTGCTTGTACCAGTGCTATCATTATCGTGCTAGTCTCAGTACTATCATTATCGTGCTAGTCTCAGTACTATCATTATCGTGCTAGTCTCATTACTATCATTATCGTGCTAGTCTCAGTACTATCATTATCGTGCTAGTCTCAGTACTATCATTATCGTGCTAGTCTCAGTACTATCATTATCGTGCTAGTCTCAGTACTATCATTATCGTGCTAGTACTATCAGTATCGCGCTAGTCTCAGTACTATCGTGCTAGTCTCAGTACTATCATTATCGTGCTAGTCTCAGTACTATCATTATCGTGCTAGTCCCAGTACTATCATTATCGTGCTAGTCTTAGTACTTGCATTATCGTGCTAGTCCCAGTACTATCATTATCGTGATAGTCCCAGTACTATCATTATTGTACTAGTCACAGTACTATCATTATCGTACTAGTCCCAGTGCTATCATTATCGTGCTAGTCCCAGTTCTATCATTATCGTGCTAGTCCAAGTACTATCATTATCGTGCTAGTCCCAGTTCTATCATCATCGTGCTGGTCCCAGTACTGTCATTATCGTGCTAGTCCCAGTACTATCATTATCGTGCTAGTCTCAGTACTATCATTATCGTGCTAGTACCAGTACTATCATTATCGTGCTAGTATCAGTACTATCATTATCGTGCTAGTCTCATTACTATCATTATCGTGCTAGTATCAGTACTATCATTATCGTGCTAGTCTCAATACTATCATTATCGTGCTAGTCTCAGTACTATCATTATCGTGCTAGTCCCAGTACTATCATTATCGTGCTAGTCTCAGTACTATCATTATCGTGCTAGTCTCAGTACTATCATTATCGTGCTAGTCTCAGTACTATCATTATCGTGCTAGTCTCATTACTGTCATTATCGTGCTAGTCTCAGTACTATCATTATCGTGCTAGTCCCAGTACTATCATTATCGTGCTAGTCTCAGTACTATCATTATCGCGCTAGTCTCAGTACTATCATAATCGTGCTAGTCTCAGTACTATCATTATCGTGCTACTCAGTACTATCATTATCGTGCTAGTCTCGGTACTATCATTATCGTGCTAGTCTTAGTACTATCATTATCGTGCAAGTCTCAGTACTATCATTATCCTGCTAGTCTCATTACTATCATTATCGTGCTAGTCCCAGTACTATCATTAACGTGCTAGTCTCAGTACTATCATTATCGTGCTAGTCCCACTGCTATCATTATCGCGCTAGTCTCAGTATTATCATTATCGTGCTAGTGCCAGAACCATCATTATCGTGCTAGTCTCCGTTCTATCATTATCGTGCTAGTCTCAGTACTATCATCGTGCTAGTCTCAGTACAATCGTGCTAGTCAGTACTATCGTGCTAGTATCAGTACTATCATTATCGTGCTAGTCCCAGTACTATCATTATCGTGCTAGTCTCAGTACTATCATTATCGAGCTAATCTCAGTACTATCATTATCTATCTTTATCGTGCTAGTCTCAGTACTATCATTATCGTACTAGTCGCAGTACTTACATTATCGTGCTAGTCTCATTGCTATCATTGTCGTGCTAGTCCCAGTACTATCATTATCGTGCTAGTCCCAGCACTATCATTATCGTGCTAGTCTCAGTACTATCATTATCGTGCTATTCTCAGTACTATCATTATCGTGCTACTCCAGTACTATCATTATCGTGCTAGTCTCAGTACTATCATTATCGTGCTAGTCTCATTACTATCATTATCGTGCTAGTCCCAGTACTATCATTATTGTGTTAGTACCAGTACTATCATTATCGTGCTAGTCTCAGTACTATCATTATCGTGCTAGTCTCAGTACTATCATTATCGTGCTAGTCCCAGTACTATCATTATCGTGTTAGTACCAGTACTATCATTATCGTGCTAGTCTCAGTACTATCATTATCGTTCTAGTCCCAGTACTAACATTATCGTGCTAGTCTCAGCACTATCATTATCGTGCTAGTCTCAGTACTATCATTATCGTGCTAGTCTCAGTACTATCATTATCGTGCTTGTGCCAGTACCATCATTATCGTGCTAGTTCCACTGCTATCATTATCGTGCTAGTCTCATTGCTCTCATTATCGTGCTAGTCTCAGTACTATCATTATCGTGCTAGTCTCATTACTGTCATTATCGTGCTAGTCTCAGTACTATCATTATCGTGCTAGTCTCATTACTATCATTATCGTGCTAGTCTCAGCACTATCATTATCGTGCTAGTCTCAGTACTATCATTATCGTGCTAGTCTCAGTACTATCATTATCGTGCTAGTCTCAGTACTATCATTATCGTGCTAGTCCCAGTACTATCATTATCGTGCTAGTCTCAGTACTATCATTATCGTGCTAGTCCCAGTACTATCCGTTACAATACAAACAATCTGACTGCCCTTTATGTGTTATTATTTTATCCAATGCAATATTGAATCCTAAAAGTTGTACAATATTGATTTAATACTTGCCATAGTAATTAATTCTACCCTTAATAATAGTTACTTTTTTCTTCCGTTAGTTATGCATCATTATTCCTGTTATAAAACTCCAGAAGGTTTGTGACACAGGATTTGCCTTTCATGAACCCATGCTGGTTTTCATTTATAATCTTGTTCCGTTCCAGGTGTTCCACCACTCCCCTCCTGATAATATTCTCCATGACTTTGCACACAATACATGTCAGAGACACAGGTCTCTAGTTTAGTGCCTCATTTCTGTTTCCTTTCTTAAATATGGAGACTACATTTGCTGTCTTCCATTTCTCAGGTAGTTGCCCAGTTTCAAGGCATACGTTGAAGATTGTGGTTAGGGGCATGCACAGCATCTCTGCTCCTTCTCTAAGGACCCACGGGAAGATGTTGTCCGGTCCCATTGCCTTTGAGGTATCAAGGTCACTTAGCAGCTTCTGCACCTCCTCCTCAGTTGTTCGTATGTCATCTACTGCAAAAAAAACTTCCTTATATCTTCTGTTTAGCTCCTCACATACCTCCTGATTATTTCTTGTGAGTTCTCCACCTTCTGTCCTCAGTCTGATCACCTGGTCTTTGACTGTTGTATTCCTCCTGATGTGGTTATACAACAGTTTCGGGTCAGTCTTGATTTTCGATGCTATGTTATTTTCATACTGTCGCTGGGCCTCCCTCCTTACCTGTGTGTACTCGTTCCTGGCTCTGCGACTAATCATGTGTGTGTGTGTGTGTGTGTGTGTGTAGTCTCGTATTTATACTCACCTATTTTTGGTTGCAGGGGTCGAGTCTTAGCTCCTGGCCCCGCCTCTTCACCGGTTGCTTCTGGGCCCTCTCTCTTCCCGCTCCATGAGCTTTATCAAACCTCGTCTTAAAACTGTGTATGGTTCCTGCCTCCAATACGTCATTTTCTAGGCTATGCCACTGCCTTACAACTCTATGACTGAAGAAATACTTCCTAAAATCTCTGACTCATTTTTTCTTCAACTTCCAATAGTGGCCTCTTGTTTCTGTGTCCCCTCCCTGGAACATCCTGTCTTTGTCCACCTTGTCTATTCCACGCAGTATTTTATATGTCGTTATCATGTCTCCCCTGACCCTCCTGTCCTCCAGTGTCGTCAGGCCGATTTCCCTTAATCTTTCTTCATAGGACATTCCCCTTAGCTCTGGAACTAACCTTGTCGCAAACCTTTGTACTTTCTCTAGTTTCTTGACGTGCTTTATCAAGTGCGGGTTCCAAACAGGTGCTGCATACTCCAGTATGGGCCTGACATACACGGTGTACAGTGTCTTGAACGATTCCTTACTAAGGTATCAGAATGCTGTTCTCAGGTTTCCCAGGCGCCCATATGCTGCAGCAGTTATCTGATTGATGTGTGCTTCCGGAGACATGCTCGGTGTTATACTCACCCCAAGATCTTTCTTCTTGAGTGAGGTTTGCAGTCTCTGGTCACCTAGCCTATACTCTGTCTGTGGTCTTCCGTGCCCTTCCCCTATCTTAATGACTTTGCATTTGGCAGGATTAAATTCGAGAAGCCATTTGCTGGACCAGGTGTCCAGTCTGTCCAGGTCTCTTTGAAGTCCTACCTGGTCCTCATCAGATTTAATTCTCCTCATTAACTTCACATCATCTGCAAACAGGGACACTTCTGAGTCTAACCCTTCCATCATTTCGTTCACATATACCAAAAATAGCACTGGTCCTAGGACCGACCCTTTGGGACCCCGCTCGTCACAGGTGCCCACTGTGATACATCATTACGTACCATGACTCGTTGCTGCCTCCCTGTCAGGTATTCTCTGATCCATTGCAGTGCCCTTCCTGTCATATGCGCCTGATGCTCTAGCTTCTGCACTAATCTCTTGTGAGGAACTGCGTCAAAGGCCTTCTTGCAGTCCAAGAAGATGCAATCAACCCACCCCTCTCTCTCGTGTCTTACTTCTGTTATTTTATCATAAAACTCCAGAAGGTTTGTGACACAGGATTTGCCTTCCATGAATCCGTGCTTGTTGGCATTTATACTCTTGTTCCGTTCCAGGTGCTCCACCACTCTCCTCCTGATAATCTTTTCCATAATTTTGCGTACTATACACGTCAATGACACAGGTCTACAGTTTAGTGCCTCTTTTCTGTCTCCTTTTTTAAAAATGGGAACTACATTTGCCGTCTTCCATACCTCAGATAGTTGCCCAGTTTCCAGGGACGTGTTAAAGATTGTGGTAAGTGGCACGCACAACATATCTGCTCCCTCTCTAAGGACCCACGGGGAGATGTTGTCCGGTCCCATTGCCTTTGAGGTATCGATGTCCCTTAGCAGTTTCTTCACCTCCTTCTCATCTGTATGTATGTCGTCCAACACTTGTTGGTGTACTCCTTGCTGGTGTCCCCATCTGGTCTGTCCCCCTAGAGTCCTTCCTGTCTCTACTGTAAATACTTCCTTAAATCTCGTGTTGAGCTCCTCACATACCTCTTGATCGTTTCTTGTGAGTTCTCCACCTTCTTTCCTCAGCCTTATCACCTGGTCCTTGACTGTTTTCTTCCTCCTATTGTGGCTATAAAGCAGTTTCGGGTCAGATTTGACTTTCGATGCTATGTCGTTTTCATACTGTCGCTGGGCCTCCCTCCTTATCTGTGCATACTCGTTTCTGGCTCTTCTACTAATCTCCTTGTTTTCCTGGGTCCTATGCCTCCTGTACCTTTTCCATTCTCTGTTGCACTTAGTTTTTGCCTCCCTACACCTTCGGGTAAACCAAGGACTCGTTTTGGTCTTCCTATTATTTCTGTTTCCCTTGGGAACAAACCTTTTCTCTGCCTCCTTGCACTTTGTTGCCACATATTCCATCATCTCGTTTACTGATTTTCCTACCATTTCTTTGTCCCACTGAACCTCCTGCAGAAAGTTTCTCATACCTGTGTAGTCCCCCCTTTTATAGTTTGGCCTGTCCCCTTCAGTTCCTGTTACCTTCTCCACTTGTAACTCTACTATATAATCAAAACTCAGAACCACGTGATCGCTAGCTCCAAGGGGCCTCTCGTAAGTGATGTCCTCAATGTCTGAACTGCTCAGGGTGTGTGTGTGTGTGTGTATGTATGTGTGTGTGTGTGTGTGTGTGTGTGTGTGTGTGTGTGTGTGTGTGTGTGTGTGTGTGTGTGTGTGTGTGTATGTGTGTGTGTGTGTGTGTGTGAGTTTGTTTGTGTGTGTGTGTGTTTACTCACCTATATGTGGTTGCATGAGTCGAGTCATAGCTCCTGGCCCCGCCTCTTCACTGGTCGATACTATTTCACTCTCTCCCTGCTCCATGATATTTGTCATACCTCTTCTTAAAGCTATTTATGGAACTTGCTTCCACTACTTCACTCTCCAGATTATTCCAGTTCCTGACAACTCTAAGACTAAAGAAATACTTCCTAACATCCCTGTGACTCATCTGGGTTTTCAGTTTCCAATTGTGTCCCCGTGTTTCTGTATCCCATCTCTGAAACATTCGATCCTTGTCCACGTTGTCAATGCCTCTTAGTATTTTATACGTTGTTATCATGTCCCCTCTATCCCTCCTATCCTGTAGTGTGCACCATCCCCCCAATGAAAAGCAGGGGTGTCACTAGCACGTTAAGAGACCATACAATAAGTGTCAGGGGCCCGAGACTGTTCAACTGCCTCCCAGCACACATAAGGGGGATTACCAACAGACCCCTGGCAGTCTTCAAGCTGGCACTGGACAAACACCTAAAGTCAGTTCCTGATCAGCCGGGCTGTGGCTCGTACGTTGGTTTGCGTGCAGCCAGCAGCAACAGCCTGGTTGATCAGGCTCTGATCCACCAGGAGGCCTGGTCACAGACCGGGCCGCGGGGGCGTTGACCCCCGGAACTCTCTCCAGGTAAACTCCAGGTCTCCAGGTAGTGTCATCAGGTTGGGTTCCGTTAACCTCTATTCATAAGACATACCCCTCAGTTCCGGGACTAATCGTTTTGCAAATTTTTGCACTTTCTTCAATTTCTTGACGTGTTTGACTAAGTGAGGGTTCCATACTGGCGCTGCATATTCCAGTATAGGCCATACGTACACTGTGTACAATGTCGTGAATGACTCCTTGCTTAGATGTCTAAACGCCAATCTCAGGTTTGCCAATCTCCCATATGCTGCAGCAGTTATTTGATTGATGTGTGCCTCAGGGAACATGTTCCTTATGATGCTTACCTCAAGATCCTTTTCTTTAACTGACGTTTGCATCTTTTGGTTTCCTAACCTGTACTCCGTCTGCGGTCTTCTGTGTCCTTCCCCAATCTTCACGACCTTACACTTACTGGGATTAAACTCCAGGAGCCATTTGTCGGACCATACTTGTAGTTTGTCCAGATCCCCTTGTAATCTTAACTGATCCTCTCCCACTCGTATTCTCCTTATCAGTTTCACATCATCAGCGAACAGTGACACTTCTGAATCTATTCCTTCCACCATGTCATTCACGTATACAAGAAACAGCACAGGGCCTAGGACTGACCCTTGTGGAACCCCACTCGACACATTCGCCCACTCCGACACTTCAGCACGTACCAACACACATTGTTTCCTTCCTGTCAGGTATTCCCTGATCCATTGCAGCACTTTCCCATTTATTCCTGCCTGCTCCTCTGATTTTTACACCAGTCTCTTGTGTGGTACTGTGTCAAAAGCCTTCTTGCAATATAAGAAGATGCAATCTACCCATCCCTCTCTCATGTCTTACTTCTGTTTCCTTATCGTGGAACTCAAGTAAATTTGTGACACAGAATTTTCCATCTCTGAAGCCTTGCTGATTGTCATGCATGAGCCAAATCTTTCAATTTGTTCCACTAGTTTTCTCCAGATAATCTTTTCCATGACTTTACATACTATACAAGTCAGTGACACTGGTCTGTAGTTTAATGCTGCCTGTCTGTCCCCTTTCTTAAAAATTGGAACTACATGTGCTGTCTTCCACGTCTCAGGCAACTGCCCTGTTTCGATAGACTTACTGAAGATTGCTGCTAATGGCACACACAGTTCCTTTGCTCCCTCTCTCAGTATCCATGGAGACATGTTATCTGGGCCCACCGCCTTCGAGGTATCGTGTTCGTCTAGCAGTTTCTTCACCTCTACCTTGGTTATGTGTATTGTGTCTAGTGCCTGCTGGTGCATCCTACCTCCACAGTTTGCTGGAAGCATTCCTGACTCTATTGTGACTACTTCTCTAAATCTTTTGTTTAGTTCATCACATACTTCTTGGTCACTCTTCGTCAGCTCCCCTCCTTCTTTCCTCAGTCTGATTACCTGGTCCTTGACTGTTGTTTTTCTCCTAATGTGACTGTATAACAACTTTGGTTCAGATTTGGCTTTTGATGCTATATCATTCTCGTATTGCCTCTGGGCCTCTCTCCTTATCCTTGCATATTCCTTTCTGGTTCTTCTGCTCATCTTCTTGTTTTCTTGAGTCCTTTGCCTTCTATATCTTTTCCATGCTATCGCACACTTGGCTTTGGCCTCTTTACACCTCCAATTAAACCATGGGGTCATTCTGGTCTTACCATTTTCTCTGTTGCCCTTTGGTATGAACCTTTCCTCTGCCTCCCTGCACTTAGTGGCTACTATTTCCATCATTTCATTTACTGTCTTTCCATCTAGTTCTCTTTCCCACTGCACTTCATGCAGGAAACTTCTCATTCCTATGTAGTCCTCTTTTTTGAAGTTTGGTTTCTCTCTTTGTTCTCGTGCTACTGCATTCTTCACTGTTAACTCAACAAGATATTCAAAACTCAGGACATCATGATCACTAGAGCCAAGGGGTCTTTCGTGGGTGATATCCCTTATGTATGAACTATTCAAGGTGAATATGAGATCCAGCCTTTCTGCAACATCCTCTCCTCTCTCTGGTTGTATCCCTAAAATGTTGATCCATGAAGTTCTCCTATACAGTCTCCAACATCTTAGTCCTCCATGTTTCTGGTCCCCCATGTGGCTCTAGGTTTTCCCAGTCAATCTCTTTATGATTGAAATCCCCCATTATAAGCAATTTTGTCCTACCCATATGAGTCCTCCTGGCCACTTCAGCTAGTGTATCCACCATTGCCCTATTGTGCACATCATTCTCTTCTCCTGCTGTTAAGTGGTGGGTTATACATCACTGCTATCATCACCTTTGGACCACCAGTCTGAAGTGTTCCTACAATGAAGTCGTCTGTTTCCCTTATTTCTATTCCTCCAATCTCCTCAAAACTCCACTGTTTTTTTATGAGCAATGCTACCCCTCCCCCTCCTCTGTTCTCTCTGTCTTTCCTCATAATCTGATATCCAGGTGGAAAAATTGCATCTGTTATCATCTCTGTAAGTTTTGTCTCTGTTAGTGCTATAATGTCAGGTGATGCATCAATGGTGCGTTCTTGCCACTCTTCACCCTTATTTGTTATTCCATCTGCATTGGTGTACCATACCTTTAGCTTCCTTTCCATTACTGTATTTTGGGAGATGGAAGAGGAAGGTGGAGGCTGGGAGGTTGGGAGGCAGGGCACAATATTATGGGAGGCTGTTGTGACTGTGGAATTAGTGCTTAGGGGGATGGTGGCTATGGAGTGAGGTTCGTTTCTGTTTACTGTGTTTGGTTGATATGTGGTGACAGGGGTTCAGAGGTTTCTGTAAGCATTTGTGTTTGATGTTCCCCCAAAGGCTGAGTTTTCCTGTCTCTCATTGCCTGTCCTGTCTCTCTTTCCTTCCACTGGTTCTGTCTTGCTCTCACTTTCAGTTGTTCCCTTTCCTTTCGTGTTCTGTCTCGATTGAGGAACACTTTTTGATAATCTGGAGAGTCCTTTAACAGTGGTTTCTGTTGTAGCATCCTGTTCCGTACCACATCTGTCCTGAATGTCAATCTGATTGGTTGATTTCTTTCCCTCGAATACCCCCCAAGTCTGTGAAAATTTTCTACCTGAGACATGTCCCTCTCTACTGTTATTACAATGATGTTCTTAATCTCTGTTTTCTCCCAATGCTTTCTTTCATCATAGGTCTGCCCTTCAGCCTCCTGAAGCCCATGAATAATTATTGACCTCTCCCTCTCCTCTTCCCATTTCTTTTCCCTCTGTACCTCTGGATCTAATTTAAGCATCTCCTTTGCTGTTTCCCTAATCATCTCCCAGACACCATGATGGCCTGATATTACTGTTGCAAAAGACTGCTTAGCTCCATCCCCTCCTTCAGTCCCCTCGCTGCCTGCTGATGTTCCCATTTCAGTCATCTTGCTCCTTTCGGACCTCATCTTTAGATCCTGCTTCAGCACATCCATTTCTTTCTCCAATCTCTGTATCTTTGCCTCACCTACTATAGCTCATGATTTACACTTCTTGCTCTCTGCAGATATTTGTTCTAACATGTTATTGCAAAGCTCGTTTAACCTTTTCTCCAATTGATGTTCCGTTTTGTTCTTGAGCAGTTCTTCCCATTCTTCCTTTTCTGACAAGCCATCATCGGTTCCCTTGCCTTTACGTCCACCCTTGAGAGCCCATTTTGTTTTTATCCTGTTGGGATGTTCTTGCTGCTTCAGCTTATCGTAAAAATGTGTGTGTGTGGTGGGGGGATTTATGAGCTAATGTGTTTGGTTAGGTTAGGTTTGTGTGTGTGTGTGTGTGTGTGTGTGTGTGTGTGTGTGTGTGTGTGTGTGTGTGTGTGTGTGTGTGTGTGTGTGTGTGTGTGTGTGTGTGTGTGTGTGTGTGTGTGTGTGTGTGTGTGTGTGTATGTGTACGTGTGTGTATGTGTGTGTGTATGTGTATGTATGTGAGTGTTTGTGTGAGTGTGTATGTTTGTGTGTGTATGTGTGTGTGTGTGTGTGTGTGTGTATGTGTGTGTGTGTGTGTGTGCATGTGTGTGTGTGTGTGTGTGTGTGTCTGTGTGTGTGTCTGTGTGTGTGTGTGTGTATGTGTGTGTGTGTGTGTGTGTGTGCATGTGTGTGTGCGTGTGTGTGTGTGTATGTGCATGTGTGTGTGTGTGTGTGTGTGCGTGTGTGTGTGTGTGTGTGTGCATGTGTGTGTGCGTGTGTGTGTGTGTGTGTGTGTGTGTGTGTGTGTGCATGTGTGTGTGCGTGTGTGTGTGTGTGTGTGTTTGTGTGTGTGTGTGTGTGTGTGTGTGTGTGTGTGCTCACCTAATTGTGCTCACCTAATTGTGGTTGCAGGGGTCGAGACTCAGCTCCTGGCCCCGCCTCTTCACTGATCGCTACTGGATCCTCTCTCTCTCTGCTTCCTGAGCTTTGTCATACCTCTTCTTAAAACTATGTATGGTTCCTGCCTCCACTACTTCACTTGCTAGGCTATTCCACTTGCTGACAACTCTATGACTGAAGAAATACTTCCTAACGTCCCTGTGACCCCTTGTCCCTGTGTCCCCTCTCTGGAACATCCTATCTCTGTCCACCTTGTCTATTCCCCGCAGTATCTTGTATGTCGTTATCATGTCTCCCCTGACCCTTCTGTCCTCCAGTGTCGTCAGTCCGATTTCCCTTAACCTTTCCTCGTACGACATTCCCTTGAGCTCTGGGACTAGCCTTGTTGCAAACCTTTGTACTTTCTCTAACTTCTTGACGTGCTTGACCAGGTGTGGGTTCCAGACTGGTGCTGCATACTCCAGTATGGGTCTAACATACACAGTGTACAGTGTCTTGAACGATTCCTTATTAAGGTATCGGAACGCTATTCTCAGGTTTGCCAGGCGCCCGTATGCTGCAGCGGTTATTTGGTTGATGTGTGCCTCCGGTGAT
>NC_091383.1:12339780-12345113 GCF_038502225.1 Cherax quadricarinatus
AGTGTGAAAATTTGTGTGGACTGCCTCCAAGTGAGTCACCTACCCTGGCAAACTCTGTTGACACCGAGCTCTGAGGTGGGTACCTCAGCCTCACAAGTGGCTTATAAAACAGATTTTCACAAATGATTGATGTTGCAAGAAAACTCGCCTGCATGCACGTATAAAGGACTAACTTACTTGGTGTTGCAGCATATATCCTGATCTTCACTTCCCTAAGCTTAGCCTTAGCCCCTTTGGACTTCCCCTCAGAAACCACATGCAACCGGGAGCCTTAATTCCTGCAATATTCAATTGTAATTAGTGTCCTGCCTGCACCTTAGAAATTCCTATATCCAAGAGGGTATGTATCCCCTAGTACAACTATGCAGACTCAGACACTAGCTTCCAGACTGCTCTGAGACACTGGTACTTACTGGGCATGCACTGCCTGTTGCAACCGGGCCCACAGTTCAAACTCAACTCACAATCTCCCCAGACACTGGCCAGAAATCTACGAGAAATAGTGGAGGTCTTGTCTTACTGTATGGGTCTGATGGAGGAGGTCATCTACGGTACATCGAGGTGCCTCTACCAGATTTCCCCAGGTCTCAGATGTGAAGACACGTGGGGGGCGCCGTCTGCTGATCATGGCACATCTTGTCCAGTTGGTGTCTGTCTTAAGAAGAACGAGCTGGTCCCTCTTCCAGACCCTTGTCTCTTCGTTCAAACTAGGGCTGCCAGTTCTCCCTAGCTAACTTATCCTAGTGTTTGCCTACATTATTGGCCTATTACTACCTATGTTAAGGTCTTAGGTCTACATTATTATTGTCTGCAGATGCCTTAGTAAACCTAATATTAATATACTAACAGTAAAACTACCTACTCCTTCCCTGAAGGGTAAATCTATAAATAAATAAGTGCCTACCATCAATCGCCAACCCGGGGAGAGAAATGTGTTTATGTTTGGGGAGAACGCTTTTTGTTTGGGTGAGTTATAAGGGCCACACAGCTCAGCCGTTCCATCACGGCCATGTCGGATCGGTCCTGTGGAACTTTAAGGACCAAATAAATTTCCACATTCTCCCGCCGGCGAAGGTAGGCGCTAAGTCTAAATCAAGTTCACCTTCCGTGAGCCCCCACAGTGGACCCTGGACACGAGTGCCGTCCGGCCACTCTCGTCGAGCAGACTCCGGTCTAACTTCAACCGTCCAGTTTCCCCTGTGTGGATCTCTCGGGGTGTAAACTTTTTGGTTCCGGTGGCCTTAGCACCCTTTGCTTTAACTTGAACGTCTTTTGTATGTCTAGCCTTGACTGAGTGGCTCCGTTCTTTCCCACCCAGTGGCCCTCATGCCCAGGTAGCCTTTCCTCCCACTGTTACGAGGTTCCCTGGATTTAAAGGCAATCTGTCTCCCTCTTTATGTACCCTGTAAAAGTGTTTTCCCAAGGTGGCCGAGTGTTCGTCACTACCTATCTGGTTCAGCTTCCCTGGAAGTTCATCGTGTATACTGGTACTCATTATCACTACTCCCCCAGCTATCATGGGGACAGCTTCTCCTCTATCTGGAGTGGCAGGGAATTCAGGTGGAATCCTGCCGCCTATGATGTATCCTACTGGGGATCTGTATAAACCAATTCCTTCCTTAAACGTCCGTCGTGTAGACAGGAAGTCATCTATATGATTGGCTCCCACCAGGATACCTACATTTCTGACTGTGTCAGTGGTAATTCCCTGGTCTGCCAGCTTCACATCAAGGTCTTTCAATCGCTTAGCTGCTGCAGCAAGACCTCTCGCTGTAATTGCCCTGGGTAATGTCTCTACCACCAAGGCTGTAATGTCTCTGCGATGTCCACCTAATTTGACTGTGACATCCACCACATCATAAGATTTGGGTGGGACCTGACTTATAGCCCCTCCCAACATCATACTAACTTTCTTTGTGGCCTTCAACTTTAATTTAGCCACCAACTTCTTTGTTATCAAGGATACTTGTGCTCCTGGGTCAAAGAATAATCGGGTTGTTTCGGATCTGTGCCCATTCACAACCTTTGCCATGACTGTAGGTAGGGCAGCACCTCCGTGATTCTCACTCAGATTAGAGACTTCACTCCCACTAACCACACTGGCTACCATTTCAGGCTCAGACTCACTTTCTATCTCTACCTGAGAGATATCCCTACTAGCCTGGGGTTCCCTTAAATTATTGGGACATAGCGCAGTATGGTGCTTACCATTGCAACAGACTCGACACTCACTGAGCTGAGTGCCACAGTCTCTCGCAAAGTGTTCCCCACAACACTTGAAGCAGAGTCTCAACTCCTTTAGTCTCTGTTGCCTACTGCTCAGTGTTATATACTCCGGGCAACTCGTGCTAGCGTGTTCGCCTTCGCAGAACACGCATATTCTGGCATGAGTGCCTCTAAGGTTCTGCTTAGAGGTTCTTACCTTAGACACCTCTTTACCATAGTACACTCCAACGTTAGTCGTACGAGCTTTAGAATGATCTCTCGAGATCTTTGAGTGACTGTCTGGGTTGTTATGTGGCGATGGTGGTGACTCTTCTCTCACACCTATACTCAAATGAGAAACGAGGTCTCCGAACCCCTTAACGATTTGTTGTATCGTGAACCTATTTTAAGTGTAACTCATGCACTGTAGTGCCAGCCAGTTTCCTCTGAATCACCTGACTGATGAACCATTCCGACTTACCCCAATCATGTAAATCTTTAAAACTATTTGTCAAGCTCATAATTTCAATACGGAACTTCTCTAGGCTTTGACGGTCATGTCGGCAAGCCTCTAGATCCAACAACCGATAAAGTATAGCTACCTTTATCTCTTCAGTGTTGCCAAACATGTCTTCTAATTGGTCATTGGCATGTTGGTAATTAGTGTCAGTAATCTGGTAGTGCTGGACCGCAAATACTGCAACTTGACTTGACGGCATCTGACAAATCGTTCCTGTCATCTATCTGGGCTTTAAACTGATCCCAGAAAGCAATGTACTCTGTTAAGGTTCCGTCGAACGTTGGTAAATTCAACTGGGGCAACTTGGGCAACATATTGACAGGTGTGTGGTTGTTTGGGGTACCTGCGGTGTTCAACACCACGCTTGGAATACTAGCCTTTAATGTACTTAACTTATCTTTGTACATATTCACCTCCTGATGACACTCTACATCATCCTTAGTGAATTCGTCCAGAGCCTCCTGAAGACTACCCTGGGATTCATCATCCTCAATAGCCTGTAGCTCATATGCTGAGAATGCTTGTTCATAGGCTTCCCATTTTTCCCAAAAACTCTTCAAGCAGTCTTGCAAATCATCGCAGTCTACGTTACTGTGTTGGCAAGTAGCCTTGCACCTGTTACACGTTCTGTTCAGATGCCCTTTGTATGCTGCTACTAATCGTTTTAATTTTGTTAACACTGAACCAGACTCTCCTGAACCCACATCTGCCATTGTCGAAGTTTAATGAGGAGTGTGACACTAATTGTACTTTACCCAGTCCACCCCACAGCACGTCACGGTGTTAGGTAAGAATGAACGAGTCTTAAGGCTTCTCAACAAGCTTAACAATTCCCTTTGTTATATTGACTCTACTCTGACTTAAAATGTACACTGTTAGCTCTCAAATCCCAATCAAAATGTGTATCGATGTGAAAGCTTAACCTAGCACTTTCCTGTACAATGCCAGCAAATAATTACAGAACTTAACCTAGTCTCAGGTATAATTCACAAATCCCACATTAACATGAATCAAAGACAATGAAAATCACACAATAAAAAGTGCAGTACACAAATTAAAATCACTTGGTTAACACAAATAAATTCAACAAATCAACTTGTGAAACAGTAAATGAATAATGTATGTAGACAGCTTGGCCTAACTGTGCCCAGTTTACTCTGTCTAGCGTGGATGGTTGGATAAGGTAAATCCTAACCTAACTAGTGTGCTATAACCTAAACCTGGCTTTAGAAATCCCTGTAAATAATAACTAGGTTAAATCTGTCCTAGCTACTATAACTTTTGTAAATATTGCACAAGCCTAGCCTAACTGTGGCTACCTTGCAAATCCACTGTAACTAATCAACACACAAGTCTCCTACTCTGGATTACTTGTAATCACTATAAATAATTAAATTCACAAGCTTCTCTAGCCTACCTGGCCTGCCTGTAAATTACTGCAAATAACAACTTCTGTGTATAGTCAGCTTGGCCTAGCCTCTGTGTAACTTTGGGACTGGGTGTGCTAACTTAACCTAACTTTTTTAAACTGGTTCCTAACTGTGGCCTAGCTAAGATAGCTTAACCTAGCTATTCCACATCTGGTTCGAAGGACCACTTTTGTGAAAATTTGTGTGGACTGCCTCCAAGTGAGTCACCTACCCTCGCAAACTCTGTTGACACCGAGCTCTGAGGTGGGTACCTCAGCCTCACAAGTGACTTATAGGACAGATTTTCACAAATGATTGATGTTGCAAGAAAACTCGCCTGCATGCACATATAAAGGACTAACTTACTTGGTGTTGCAGCATATATCCTGATCTTCACTTCCCTAAGCTTAGCCTTAGCCCCTTTAGACTTCCCCTCAGAAACCACGTGCGACCGGGAGCCTTAATTCCTGCAATATTCAATCGTAATTAGTGTCCTGCCTGCACCTCAGAAATTCCTATATCCAAGAGGGTATGTATCCCCTAGTATAACTATGCAGACACGGACACTAGCTTCCAGACTGCCCTGAGACACTGGTACTTACTGGGCATGCACTGCCTGTTGCAACCGGGCCCACAGTTCAAACTCAACTCACAATCTCCCCAGACACTGGCCAGAAATCTACGAGAAATAGTGGAGGTCTTGTCTTACTGTATGGGCCTGATGGAGGAGGTCATCTACGGTACATCGAGATGCCTCTACCAGATTTCCCCAGGTCTCAGATGTGAAGACACGTGGGGGGCGCCGTCTGCTGATCACAGCACATCTTGTCCAGTTGGTGTCTGTCTTAAGAAGAACGAGCTGGTCCCTCTTCCAGACCCTCGTCTCTTCGTTCAAACTAGGGCTGCCAGTTCTCCCTAGCTAACTTATCCTAGTGTTTGCCTACATTATTGGCCTATTACTACCTATGTTAAGGTCTTAGGTCTACATTATTATTATCTACAGATGCCTTAGTAAACCTAATTTTTTTCCCCGAAAAATTCGCCTTATTTTACACTTTTTCCGCGACCTACGAGTGTTTATTACAGTTAACCATTGTAAATACGTTTTCTCTCATCACTGATGAGAGAGGGCGGATCCTCTCTTCACCTTCAGGGGAAATATCGATAGAAATTTTTTCCTTGGGGCGTCATATTATGCT
>NC_091383.1:12345213-12387713 GCF_038502225.1 Cherax quadricarinatus
CCACAATCTCCTGTGCCTCAGCGTGCACCGATATCTCCTATGACTCATTGCGCACCACAGTCTCCTGTGCCTCAGCGTGCACCAAGGTCTCGTGCATTTAAGTGTGCACCTCCGTTTCCTGTGCCTCAGTGTGCACCACAGTCTGCTGTGCATCAGTGTGCACCACAGTCTCCTGTGCCTCAGTGTGCACCACAGTCTCCTGTACCTCAGTGTGCACCATAGTCTCCTCTGTCTCAGTGTGCACGACAGTCTCCTGTTTCTCAGTGTCTACCACATTCTCCTGTGTCTCCGTGTGCACAACAGTCTCCTGTGTCTCAGTATGCACCACAGTTTCCTGTGTCTCAGTATGCACCACAGTCTCCTGTGTCTCAGTATGCACCACAGTCTCTTGTGTCTCAGTATGCACCACAGTCTCCTGTGTCTCAGTGTGCACCACAGTCTCCTGTTTCTCAGTGTGCACCACAGTCTCATGTGTCTCAGTGTCCACCACAGTCTCCTGTGTCTCAGTGTGCACCACAGTCTCCTGTGTCTCAGTGTGCACCACAGTCTCCTGTTTCTCAGTTTGCACCACAGTCTTCTGTGTCTCAGTGTGCACCACAGTCTCCTGTGTCTCAGTGTGCACCACAGTCTCCTGTTTCTCAGTTTGCACCACAGTCTTCTGTGTCTCAGTGTGCACCACAGTCTCCTGTGTCTCAGTGTGCAACACAGTCTCCTCTGTCTCAGTGTGCACCACAGTCTCCTGTGTCTCAGTGTGCACCAAAGTCTCCTGTGTCTCAGTGTGCACCACAGTCTCCTGTGTCTCAGTGTGCACCACAGTCTCCTGTGTCTCAGTGTGCACCACAGTCTCCTGTGTCTCAGTGTGCACCACAGTCTCCTGTCTCTCAGTGTGCACCACAGTCTCCTGTCTCTCAGTGTGCACCACAGTCTCCTGTCTCTCAGTGTGCACCACAGTCTCCTGTCTCTCAGTGTGCACCACAGTCTCCTGTCTCTCAGTGTGCACCACAGTCTCCTGTGTCTCAGTGTGCACAACAGTCTTCTGTTTCTCAGTGTGCACCACAGTCTCCTGTGTCTCAGTGTGCACCACAGTCTCCTGTGTCTCAGTGTGCACCACAGTCTCCTGTGTCTCAGTGTGCACCACAGTCTCCTGTGTCTCAGTGTGCACCACAGTCTCCTGTGTCTCAGTGTGCACCACACTCTCCTGTGTCTCAATGTGCACCACAGTCTCCTGTGTCTCAGTGTGCACCACAGTCTCCTGTGTCTCAGTGTGCACCACAGTCTCCTGTGTCTCAGTGTGCACCACAGTCTCCTGTGTCTCAGTGTGCACCACAGTCTGCTGTGTCTCAGTGTGCACCACAGTCTGCTGTGTCTCAGTGTGCACCACAGTCTGCTGTGTCTCAGTGTCTACCACAGTCTGCTGTGTCTCAGTGTGCACCACAGTCTGCTGTGTCTCAGTGTGCACCACAGTCTGCTGTGTCTCAGTGTGCACCACAGTCTGCTGTGTCTCAGTGTGCATGACTGTATTAGTGCACATCGTGGCTCAAGTTGATAAATCAGTCAACTATTACTGTTAAATATTAGTATGGGTTCAGAAAATCAGTTCACAAGTCATCATATTGAAACTAAAATACAAATTTCTTCAATAATAATAATGGTAATTCATGACTTTCACAGCCCAAGTCTAATTCAGACTTTTCTAAGTCAAAAAAAGACCAATATTCTTAAATACATAAGTAACGTTCTTGAAGTTACTCAGAAGTTGTACCATCATGTTATCATCATGTTCATCATGTTATCATGTTATCATCATGTAAGTGTTGAAGTTACTCAGAAGTTGTACCATCATGTTATCATCATGTTATCATCATGTTATCATCATGATATCATCATGTTATCATCATGTTATCATCATGTTATCATCATGTTATCATCATGTTATCATCATGTTATCATCATGTTATCATCATGTTATCATCATGTTATCATCATGTTATCATCATGTAAGTGTTGAAGTTACTCAGAAGTTGTACCATCATGTTATCATCATGTTATCATCATGTTATCATCATGTTATCATCATGTTATCATCATGTAAGTGTTGAAGTTACTCAGAAGTTGTACCATCATGTTATCATCATGTTATCATCATGTTATCATCATGTTATCATCATGTTATCATCATGTTATCATCATGTTATCATCATGTTATCATCATGTTATCATCATGTTATCATCATGTTATCATCATGTTATCATCATGTTATCATCATGTTATCATCATGTTATCATCATGCTATCATCATGCAAGTGTTGAAGTTACTCAGAAGTTGTTATCATCATCATGTTATCATCATGTTATCATCATGTTATCATCATGTTATCATCATGTAAGTGTTGAAGTTACTCAGAAGTTGTACCATTATCATCATGTAAGTGTTGAAGTTACTCAGAAGTTGCACCATCATGTTATCATCATGTTATCATCATGTTATCATCATGTTATCATCATGTAAGTGTTGAAGTTACTCAGAAGTTGCACCATCATGTTATCATCATGTTATCATCATGTTATCATCATGTTATCATCATGTTATCATCATGTAAGTGTTGAAGGTACTCAGAAGTTGCACCATCATGTTATCATCATGTTATCATCATGTTACCATCATGTTATCATCATGTTATCATCATGTTATCATCATGTTATCATCATGTTATCATCATGTTATCATCATGTTATCATCATGTTATCATCATGTTATCATCATGTTATCATCATGTTATCATCATGTTATCATCATGTTATCATCATGTTATCATGTTATCATCATGTAAGTGTTGAAGTTACTCAGAAGTTGTACCATCATGTTATCATCATGTTATCATCATGTTATCATCATGATATCATCATGTTATCATCATGTTATCATCATGTTATCATCATGTTATCATCATGTTATCATCTTGTTATCATCATGTTATCATCATACTATCATCATGTTATCATCATGTAAGTGTTGAAGGTACTCAGAAGTTGTACCATCATGTTATCATCATGTTATCATCATGTTATCATCATGTTATCATCATGTTATCATCATGTTATCATGTTATCATCATGTAAGTGTTGAAGTTACTCAGAAGTTGTACCATCATGTTATCATCATGTTATCATCATGTTATCATCATGATATCATCATGTTATCATCATGTTATCATCATGTTATCATCATGTTATCATCATGTTATCATGTTATCATCATGTAAGTGTTGAAGGTACTCAGAAGTTGTACCATCATGTTATCATCATGTTATCATCATGTTATCATCATGTTATCATCATGTTATCATCATGTTATCATCATGTTATCATCATGTTATCATGTTATCATCATGTAAGTGTTGAAGTTACTCAGAAGTTGTACCATCATGTTATCATCATGTTATCATCATGTTATCATCATGTTATCATCATGTTATCATCATGTTATCATCATGTTATCATCATGTTATCATCATGTTATCATCATGTTATCATCATGTTATCATCATGTTATCATCATGTTATCATCATGTAATCATGTTATCATGTTATCATCATGTAAGTGTTGAAGTTACTCAGAAGTTGTACCATCATGTTATCATCATGTTATCATCATGTTATCATCATGTTATCATCATGTTATCATCATGTTATCATCATGTTATCATCATGTTATCATCATGTAAGTGTTGAAGTTACTCAGAAGTTGTACCATCATGTTATCATCATGTTATCATGTTATCATGTTATCATGTTATCATCATGTTATCATCATGTTATCATCATGTTATCATGTTATCATCATGTTATCATGTTATCATCATGTTATCATCATGTTATCATCATGTTATCATGTTATCATCATGTTATCATGTTATCATCATGTTATCATCATGTTATCATCAGTTTATCATCATGTTATCATGTTATCATCATGTTATCATCATGTTATCATCATGTAAGTGTTGAAGTTACTCAAAAGTTGTATCATCATGTTATCATCATGTTATCATGTTATCATCATGTTATCATGTTATCATCATGTTATCATCATGTTATCATCATGTTATCATGTTATCATCATGTTATCATGTTATCATCATGTTATCATCATGTTATCATCATGTTATCATGTTATCATCATGTTATCATGTTATCATCATGTTATCATCATGTTATCATCATGTTATCATGTTATCATCATGTTATCATCATGTTATCATCAGTTTATCATCATGTTATCATCATGTTATCATGTTATCATCATGTTATCATCATGTTATCATCATGTTATCATCATGTTATCATCATGTTATCATCATGTTATCATGTTATCATCATGTTATCATGTTATCATGTTATCATCATGTTATCATCATGTTATCATCATGTTATCATCATGCTATCATCATGTTATCATCATGTAAGTGTTGAAGTTACTCAGAAGTTGCACCATCATGTTATCATCATGTTATCATCATGTTATCATCATGTTATCATCATGTTATCATCATGTTATCATCATGTTATCATCATGTAAGTGTTGAAGTTACTCAGAAGTTGTATCATCATGTTATCATCATGTTATCATCATGTTATCATCATGTTATCATGTTATCATCATGTAAGTGTTGAAGTTACTCAGAAGTTGTACCATCATGTTATCATCATGTTATCATCATGTAAGTGTTGAAGTTACTCAGAAGTTGTACCATCATGTTATCATCATGTTATCATCATGTTATCATCATGTAAGTGTTGAAGTTATTCAGAAGTTGCATCATCATGTTATCATCATGTTATCATCATGTTATCATCATGTTATCATCATGTAAGTGTTGAAGTTACTCAGAAGTTGTACCATCATGTTATCATGTTATCATCATGTAAGTGTTGAAGTTACTCAAAAGTTGTATCATCATGTTATCATCATGTTATCATGTTATCATCATGTTATCATGTTATCATCATGTTATCATCATGTTATCATCATGTTATCATGTTATCATCATGTTATCATCATGTTATCATCATGTTATCATCATGTTATCATCATGTTATCATCATGTTATATCATGTTAAGTTATCATCATGTTATCATCATGTTATCATCATGTTATCATGTTATCATCATGTTATCATGTTATCATCATGTTATCATCATGTTATCATCAGTTTATCATCATGTTATCATGTTATCATCATGTTATCATGTTATCATCATGTTATCATCATGTTATCATCATGTTATCATCATGTTATCATCATGTTATCATCATGTTATCATCATGTTATCATCTTGTTATCATCATGTTATCATCATGTTATCATGTTATCATGTTATCATCATGTTATCATCATGTTATCATCATGTTATCATCATGCTATCATCATGTTATCATCATGTAAGTGTTGAAGTTACTCAGAAGTTGCACCATCATGTTATCATCATGTTATCATCATGTTATCATCATGTTATCATCATGTTATCATCATGTTATCATCATGCTATCATCATGTTATCATCATGTTATCATCATGTTATCATCATGTTATGATCATGTTATCATCATGTTATCATCATGTTATCATCATGTTATCATTATGTTGTCATCATGTTATCATCATGTTATCATGTTATCATCATGTTATCATCATGCTATCATCATGCAAGTGTTGAAGTTACTCAGAAGTTGCACCATCATGTTATCATCATGTTATCATCATGTTATCATCATGTTATCATCATGTTATCATCATGTTATCATGTTATCATCATGTTATAATCATGCTATCATCATGCAAGTGTTGAAGTTACTCAGAAGTTGCACCATCATGTTATCATCATGTTATCATCATGTTATCATCATGTTATCATCATGTTATCATCATGTTATCATCATGTTAACATCTTGTTATCATCATGTTATCATCTTGTTATCATCATGTTATCATCATGTTATCATCATGTTATCATCATGTTATCAACATGTTATCATCATGTTATCATCTTGTTATCATCATGTTATCATCTTGTTATCATCATGTTATCATCATGTTATCATCATGTTATCATCATGTTATCATCATGTTATCATCATGTTATCATCATGTTATCATCTTGTTATCATCATGTTATCATCATGTTATCATCATGTTATCATCATGTTATCATTATGTTATCATCATGTTATCATCATGTTATCATCATGTTATCATCATGCTATCATCATGTTATCATCATGTTATCATCATGTTATCATCATGTTATCATCATGCAAGTGTTGAAGTTACTGAGAAGTTGCACCATCATGTTATCATCATGTTATCATCATGCAAGTGTTGAAGTTACTCAGAAGTTGCACCATCATGTTATCATCATGTTATCATCATGTTATCATCATGCTCTCATCATGTTATCATCATGTTATCATCATGTTATTATCTTGTTATCATGTTATCATCATGTTATGTTATCATCATGTTATCATCATGTTATCATCATGTTATCATCATGTTATCATCATGTTATTATCATGTTATCATGTTATCATCATGTTAGTGTTGAAGTTACTCAGAAGTTGCACCATCATGTTATCATCATGTTATCACCATGTTATCATCATGTTATCATCATGTTATCATCATGTTATCATGTTATAATCATGTTATCATGTTATCATCATGTTATCATCATGTTATCATCATGTTATCATCATGTTATCATCATGTAAGTTTTGATGTTACTCAGAAGTTGCACCATCATGTTATCATCATGTTATCATCATGTAAGTGTTGATGTTACTCAGAAGTTGCACCATCATGTAATCATCATGTTATCATGTTATCATCAAGTTATCATCATGTTATCATCATGTTATCATCATGTTATCATCATGTTATCATGTTATCATCATGTAAGTGTTGATGTTACTCAGAAGTTGCACCATCATGTTATCATCATGTTATCATCATGTTATCATCATGTTATCATCTTGTTATCATCATGTTATCATCATGTTATCATCATGTTATCATGTTATCATCATGTTATCATCATGTTATCATCATGTTATCATCATGTTATCATCATGTTATCATCATGTTATCATGTTATCATCATGTTATCATCATGTTATCATCATGTTATCATCATGTTATCATCATGTTATCATCATGTAAGTGCTGAAGTTACTCAGAAGTTGCACCATCATGTTATCATCATGTTATCATCTTGTTATCATCATGTTATCATCATGTTATCATCATGTTATCATCATGTTATCATCATGTAAGTGCTGAAGTTACTCAGAAGTTGCACCATCATGTTACCATCATGTTATCATCATGTTATCATCATGTTATCATCTTGTTATCATCATGTTATCATGTTATCATCATGTTATCATCTTGTCATCAACATGTTATCATCATGTTATCATCATGTTATCATCATGTTATCATCATGTTATCATCATGTTATCATCTTGTTATCATCTTGTTATCATCTTGTTATCATCATGTTATCATCTTGTTATCATCTTGTTATCATCATGTAAGTGTTGAAGTTACTCAGAAGTTGTACCATCATGTTATCATCATGTTATCATCATGTTATCATCATGTTATCATCATGTTATCATCTTGTTATCATCATGTTATCATGTTATCATCTTGTCATCATCATGTTATCATCATGTTATCATCATGTTATCATCATGTTATCATCATGTAATCTTGTTATCATCATGTTATCATCATGTTATCATCTTGTTATCATCATGTTATCATCATGTTATCATCATGTTATCATCATGTTATCATCATGTTATCATCATGTTATCATCATGTTATCATCATGTTATCATCTTGTTATCATCACGTTATCATCATGCTTTCATGTTATCATCTTGTTATCATCATGCTATCATCATGTTATCATCATGTTATCATCTTGTTATCATCATGTTATCATCATGTTATCATCATGCTATCATCATGTTATCATCATGTTATCATCATGCAAGTGTTGAAGTTACTCAGAAGTTGCACCATCATGTTATCATCATGTTATCATCTTGTTATCATCATGTTATCATCATGTTATCATCATGTTATCATCATGTATCATCATGTTATCATCATGTTATCATCATGTAAGTTTTGATGTTACTCAGAAGTTGCACCATCATGTTATCGTCATGTTATCATCATGTTATCATCATGTTATCATCATGTATCATCATGTTATCATCATGTTATCATCATGTAAGTTTTGATGTTACTCAGAAGTTGCACCATCATGTTACCATCATGTTATCATCATGTTATCATCATGTTATCATCTTGTTATCATCATGTTATCATCATGTTATCATCATGTTATCATCATGTATCATCATGTTATCATCATGTTATCATCTTGTTATCAGTGTTCATCATGTTACATCAGTTAAGTTGCACCATCATGTTATCATCATGTTATCATCATGTTATCATCATGTTATCATCATGTTATCATCATGTTATCATCTTGTTATCATCATGTTATCATCATGTTATTATCATGTTATCATCATGTTATCATCATGTTATCATCATGTTATCATCATGTTATCATCATGTATCATCATGTTATCATCATGTTATCCTCATGTAAGTGTTGAAGTTACTCAGAAGTTGCACCATCATGTTATCATCATGTTATCATCAAGTTATCATCATGTTATCATCTTGTTATCATCATGTTATCATCATGTTATCATCATGTTATCATCATGTTATCATGTTATCATCATGTAAGTGTTGAAGTTACTCAGAAGTTGCATTATCATGTTATCATCATGTTATCATCATGTTATCATCTTGTTATCATCATGTTATCATGTTATCATCATGTTATCATCATGTTATCATCATGTTATTATCATGTTATCATCATGTTATCATCATGTTATCATCTTGTTATCATCATGTTATCATCATGTTATCATCATGTTATCATCATGTTATCATCATGTAAGTGTTGAAGTTACTCAGAAGTTGCACCATCATGTTATCATCATGTTATCATCATGTTATCATGTTATCATCTTGTTATCATCATGTTATCATCATGTTATCATCATGTTATCATCATGTTATCATCATGTAAGTGTTGAAGTTACTCAGAAGTTGCACCATCATGTTATCATCATGTTATCATCATGTTATCATCATGTTATCATCATGTTATCATCATGTTATCATCTTGTTATCATCATGTTATCATCTTGTTATCATCATGTTATCATCATGTTATCATCATGTTATCATCATGTTATCATCATGTTATCATCATGTTATCATCTTGTTATCATCATGTTATCATCATGTTATCATCATGTTATCATCATGTAAGTGTTGAAGTTACTCAGAAGTTGCACCATCATGTTATCATCATGTTATCATCTTATCATCATGTTATCATGTTATCATCATGTTATCATGTTATCATCATGTTATCATCATGTTATCATCATGTTATCATCATGTTATCATCATGTTATCATCTTATCATCATGTTATCATGTTATCATCATCTTATCATCATGTTATCATGTTATCATCATGTTATCATCATGTTATCATCATGTTATCATCATGTTATCATCATGTTATCATCATGTTATCATCATGCTATCATCATGTTATCATCATGTAAGTGTTGAAGTTACTCAGAAGTTGCACCATCATGTTATCATCATGTTATCATCATGTTATCATGTTATCATGTTATCATCATGTTATCATCATGTTATCATCATGTTATCATCATGTTATCATCATGTTATCATCATGTTATCATCATGTAAGTGTTGAAGTTACTCAGAAGTTGCACCATCATGTTATCATCATGTTATCATCTTATCATGTTATCATCATGTTATCATCTTATCATGTTATCATCATGTTATCATCATGTTATCATCATGTTATCATCATGTTATCATCATGTTATCATCATGTAAGTGTTGAAGTTACTCAGAAGTTGCACCATCATGTTATCATGTTATCATCATGTTATCATGTTATCATCATGTTATCATCATGTTATCATCATGTTATCATCATGTTATCATCATGTTATCATCATGTTATCATGTTATCATCTTGTTATCATCATGTTATCATCATGTTATCATGTTATCATCATGTTATCATGTTATCATCATGTTATCTTCATGTTATCATCATGTTATCATGTTATCATGTTATCATCTTGTTATCATCTTGTTATCATCATGTTATCATCATGTTATCATGTTATCATCATGTTATCATCTTGTTATCATCATGTTATCATCATGTTATCATGTTATCTTCATGTTATCATCATGTTATCATCATGTTATCATGTTATCATCATGTTATCATCATGTTATCATCTTGTTATCATCATGTTATCATCATGTTATCATCATGTTATCATCATGTTATCATCATGTTATCATCATGTTATCATCATGTTATCATCATGTTATCATCATGTTATCATCATGTTATCATCATGTTATCATCATGTAAGTGTTGAAGTTACTCAGAAGTTGTACCATCATGTTATCATCATGTTATCATCATGGTATCATCATGTTATCATCATGTAAGTGTTGAAGTTACTCAGATGTTGTACCATCATGTTATCATCATGTTATCATCATGTTATCATCATCTTATCATCATGTTATCATCATATTATCATCATGTTATCATCTTGTTATCATGTTATCATCATGTTATCATCATGTTATCATCATGTTATCATCATGTTATCATCATGTTATCATCATGTTATCATCTTGTTATCATCTTGTTATCATCATGTTATCATCATGTTATCATCATGTTATCATCATGTTATCATCATGTTAGTTACTGTTGTACCATCATGTTATCATCATGTTATCATCATGTTATCATCATGTTATCATCATGTTATCATCATGTTATCATCATGTTATCATCATGTTATCATCTTGTTATCATCATGTTATCATCTTGTTATCATCTTGTTATCATCATGTAAGTGTTATCATCATGTTATCATCATGTTATCATCATGTTATCATCATGTTATCATCATGTTATCATCATGTTATCATCATGTTATCATCCTGTTGTCATCATGTTATCATCTTGTTATCATCATGTTATCATCATGTTATCATCATGTTATCATCATGTTATCATCTTGTTATCATCTTGTTATCATCTTGTTATCATCATGTTATCATCATGTTATCATCTTGTTATCATCTTGTTATCATCATGTATGTGTTGAAGTTACTCAGAAGTTGTACCATCATGTTATCATCATGTTATCATCATGTTATCATCATGTTATCATCATGTAAGTGTTGAAGTTACTCAGAAGTTGTGCCATCATGTTATCATCATGTTATCATCATGTTATCATCATGTTATCATCATGTTATCATCTTGTTATCATCATGTTATCATCATGTTATCATCTTGTTATCATCATGTTATCATCATGTTATCATCATGTTATCATCATGTTATCATCATGTTATCATCATGTTATCATCATGTTATCATCATGTTATCATCATGTTATCTTCTTGTTATCATCACGTTATCATCATGCTATCATGTTATCATCTTGTTATCATCATGCTATCATCATGTTATCATCATGTTATCATCTTGTTATCATCATGTTATCATCATGTTATCATCATGCTATCATCATGTTATCATCATGTTATCATCATGCAAGTGTTGAAGTTACTCAGAAGTTGCACCATCATGTTATCATCATGTTATCATCATGTTATCATCATGTTATCATCATGTTATCAACATGTTATCATCATGTTATCATCATGTTATCATCATGTTATCATCTTGTTATCATCATGTTATCATCATGTTATCATCTTGTTATCATCATGTTTTCATCATGTTATCATCATGCTATCATCATGTTATCATCATGCAAGTATTGAAGTTACTCATAAGTTGCACCGTCATGTTATCATCATGTTATCATCATGTTATCATCATGTTATCATCATGTTATCATCATGTAAGTGTTGAAGATACTCAGAAGTTGTACCATCATGTTATCATCATGTTATCATCATGTTATCATCATGTTATCATCATGTTATCATCATGTTATCATCATGTTATCATCATGTAAGTGTTGAAGTTACTCAGAAGTTGTACCATCATGTTATCATCATGTTATCATCATGGTATCATCATGTTATCATCATGTAAGTGTTGAAGTTACTCAGAAGTTGTACCATCATGTTATCATCATGTTACCATCATGTTATCATCATGTTATCATCATGTTATCATCATGTTATCATCATATTATCATCATGTTATCATCTTGTATCATGTTATCATCATGTTATCATCATGTTATCATCATGTTATCATCATGTTTTCATCATGTTATCATCATGTTATCATCATGTTATCATCTTGTTATCATCTTGTTATCATCATGTTATCATCATGTTATCATCATGTTATCATCATGTAAGTGTTGAAGTTACTCAGTAGTTGTACCATCATGTTATCATCATGTTATCATCATGTTATCATCATGTTATCATCATGTTATCATCATGTTATCATCATGTTATCATCATGTTGTCATCATGTTATCATCATGTTATCATCATGCAAGTGTTGAAGTTACTCAGAAGTTGTACCATCATGTTATCATCATGTTATCATCATGTTATCATCATGTTATCATCATGTTATCATCATGTTGTCATCATGTTATCATCTTGTTATCATCTTGTTATCATCATGTTATCATCATGTTATCATCTTGTTATCATCTTGTTATCATCTTGTTATCATCATGTTATCATCATGTTATCATCTTGTTATCATCTTGTTATCATCATGTTATCATCATGTTATCATCATGTTATCATCATGTTATCATCATGTTATCATCATGTTATCATCATGTTATCATCATGTTATCATCATGTTATCATCATGTTATCATCATGTTATCATCATGCAAGTGTTGAAGTTACTCAGAAGTTGCACCATCATGTTATCATCATGTTATCATCATGTTATCATCATGTTATCATCATGTTATCATCATGTTATCATCATGTTATCAACATGTTATCATCATGTTATCATCATGTTATCATCATGTTATCATCTTGTTATCATCATGTTATCATCATGTTATCATCTTGTTATCATCATGTTATCATCATGTTATCATCATGCTATCATCATGTTATCATCATGTTATCATCATGCAAGTGTTGAAGTTACTCATAAGTTGCACCATCATGTTATCATCATGTTATCATCATGTTATCATCATGTTATCATCATGTTATCATCATGTAAGTGTTGAAGATACTCAGAAGTTGTACCATCATGTTATCATCATGTTATCATCATGTTATCATCATGTTATCATCATGTAAGTGTTGAAGTTACTCAGAAGTGGCACCGTCAATGACCTTAAAACATTCCTAAGTGAGGCTGGACTAACAGAATCAGAGTAAAGTGCAGATAATACCCATAGTCCACCGTTAGTGTTATATTGTCATGAATTTGTGCCCCACTAAAATTCTAATACCACAACTACTTTTGATTGTCATTGTTATATTCAGCGACCATTCTACCTCATAGTCTTAATTGTATTTAATATCTACAGAATCTATCCCCTTTTTTACAACTTACCACATCACTGTTCCATCTTATTTTATTATAAACTAACCATAACTTGTCTTCAATAATTCTACCTCACTTTAAAAAATACTCAATTACCCAATTTTATTCTAAATCCCTATTATTGCCCAATTTTACTTTAAACTATATTAATCAAACTTATTGTAAACTTCATTTATTGACCATTTTTATTCCATACTTTTTTAAACTAGTATCTTCAACTACAACTTTTATATTATTCTGTCTATCATCTTACTAGCATATTATAACCAAGTCATTGCCATTTTTATTTTTATCATTTTTTTTATTATTCTTCTGCTACCTTAATTTGTGTATTTTATCCTGTCAATTTAAATCTAATTATTCTCTAATTCTTGTAAACAACTTATATAAGACCTTAGTGCAATTACAACTGAGAGTCTTGTTCCTTTATTATATTATTAGATTAATCACAGTTTTACTCTAGCTCATTCTAGCTCAATACATAGTCAATACCAAATTCACTATATTAAACCATAGTGCAATTACTAGTGAGAGACTGGTGCTATTTTTAATTTGTACTTTTATATTATTAGATTAAACCTATTGTACTATAGCTCATTCTAGCTCAAAACATAGACTCCACAAAAGTCATTATTAGACCTTAGTGCAATTACAAGTGAGAGTCTTGTTCTATTTTTAATTTGTATTTTTATATTACTAGTTTATACCTAGTTGTACTTTAGTTCATTCCAGCACAACACATAGACAACATCAACTTCCTTATGTGTAGTAGAGACTATACCCTACATGACCAAAATACTCTAGCTATATACTTGTCCAAACTTCCAACCACTACAGATATCAGTAGTAGAACTCAACACACAACTCAGGATATAAATAACCATAATTTAAACCTAGAAGATGATTGATCACGTTGACCCTGATCTAAACCTCCATAATCTGACACCCAATCAAAACCTATTGGAAAGTAACTGCCTTTATTACACAGCATCACAAGCCACCACTATCCTAAACAATGCTAAAAGTCTATCAGTACTTAACTACAACATCAGGTCCTTAAGCAAACACTATGATGACCTCCTAGCACTCCTTGAATCACTAAAGACACCCTTCTCCTGCATTATTCTTACTGAGACCTGGCTTAAGCAGGACATAATAGATATCTACCCTCTACCAGGATACACAGCAATTCACAACTGCAGACCAAACCAAGTTGGGGGTGGTATTGCAATCTATTACTCTAACCAATTATCTTGTCTTAGCACCACTTGCTTTAGTGATGAATATGGGGAATACATTTTTGCTAATTTTACTGTAAAAAACCTTAAGACGCCTATAACAATCGGTGCCATTTACCGGATACCTCACACAAACATCCCAAATTTCAGTGAGAAATTAAAGTCACTAATAACAAACAGACAAATGAATAAGCACCACCTTCTCTTAGCTGGAGACTTCAACATCAACCTTGGCTTACTAGATGATCAGCCTGTAACTGATTTCATCAACAATATGAACAACACACTTCTCATACCAACAATAACTAAACCAACCAGGCTCACTGAGACAAGTGCAACCATAATAGACCACATATGGACCAATATACTAGCCCCCATTAAATCAGGGATAATCACAGATAGCACTACAGACCACTACCCTACCTTCCTCCTGACAAACATTAGTAAACCACCACTTGAATACAACAGTCTCATTTAGACTCCATGACGAGGCCTCAGTAAGGAAGTTCACAGCTGACCTAGAGACTGTTGATTGGCCTACAGAATTCTCCAAGGCCAATGGTATTGATGACTGGACAGACATTTTTCTTAACAAATTACTTAGACTATACAACAAACATTGTCCTATAAAAACAAAACAGATCAGAAACAAACGGCTTGGTTGCCCATGGCTAACCAGCACCATTCTAAAATCCATTGACAAGAAACACCAATTATTATTATCTTGCTACCTTAATTTGTGTATTTTATCCTGTCAATTTAAATCTAATTATACTCTAATTCTTGTAAACAACTTATATAAGACCTTAGTGCAATTACAATTGAGAGTCTTGTTCCTTTATTATATTATTAGATTAATCACAGTTTTACTCTAGCTCATTCTAGCTCAATACATAGTCAATACCAAATTCACTATACTAGACCATAGTGCAATTACTAGTGAGAGACTGGTGCTATTTGTAATTTGTATTTTTATATTATTAGACTAAACCTAGTTGTACTATAGCTCTTTCTAGCTCAATACATAGTCAATACCAAATTCACTATATTAGACCATAGTGCAATTACTAGTGAGAGACTGGTGCTATTTTTAATTTGTACTTTTATATTATTAGATTAAACCTATTGTACTTTAGCTCACTCTAGCTCAAAACATAGACTCCACAAAAGTCATTATTAGACCTTAGTGCAATTACAAGTGAGAGTCTTGTTCTATTTTTAATTTGTATTTTTATATTACTAGTTTATACCTAGTTGTACTTTAGTTCTTTCCAGCACAACACACAGACAACATCAACTTCATTATGTGTAGTAGTGACTATACCCTACATGACCAAAATACTCTAGCTATATACTTGTCCAAACTTCCAACCACTACAGATATCAGTAGTAGAACTCAACACACAACTCAGGATATAAATAACCATAATTCTAAACCTAGAAGATGATTGATCACGTTGACCCTGATCTAAACCTCCATAATCTGACACCCAATCAAAACCTATTGGAAAGTCACTGCCTTTATTACACAGCATCACAAGCCACCACTATCCTAAACAATGCTAAAAGTCTATCAGTACTTAACTACAACATCAGGTCCTTAAGCAAACACTATGATGACCTCCTAGCACTCCTTGAATCACTAAAGACACCCTTCTCCTGCATTATTCTTACTGAGACCTGGCTTAAGCAGGACACAATAGATATCTACCCTCTACCAGGATACACAGCAATTCACAACTGCAGAACAAACCAAGTTGGGGGTTGTATTGCAATCTATTACTCTAACCAATTATCTTGTCTTAGCACCACTTGCTTTAGTGATGAATATGGGGAATACATTTTTGCTAATTTTACTGTAAAAAACCTTAAGACGCCTATAACAATCGGTGCCATTTACCGGATACCTCACACAAACATCCCAAATTTCAGTGAGAAATTAAAGTCACTAATAACAAACAGACAAATGAATAAGCACCACCTTCTCTTAGCTGGAGACTTCAACATCAACCTTGGCTTACTAGATGATCAGCCTGTAACTGATTTCATCAACAATATGAACAACACACTTTTCATACCAACAATAACTAAACCAACCAGGCTCACTGAGACAAGTGCAACCATAATAGACCACATATGGACCAATATACTAGCCCCCCTTAAATCAGGGATAATCACAGATAGCACTACAGACCACTACCCTACCTTCCTCCTGACAAACATCAGTAAACCACCACTTGAATACAACAAAGTCTCATTTAGACTCCATGACGAGGCCACAGTAAGGAAGTTCACAGCTGACCTAGAGACTGTTGATTGGCCTACAGAATTCTCCAAGGCCAATGGTATTGATGACTGGACAGACATCTTTCTTAACAAATTACTTAGACTATACAACAAACATTGTCCTATAAAAACAAAACAGATCACAAACAAACGGCTTGGTTGCCCATGGCTAACCAGCACCATTCTGAAATCCATAGACAAGAAACACCAATATGAAAAGCAATATAGACAGGGCTTAATACACAAAGATACTCTTAAACACTATTCATCAGCTCTCACCAAAGTAATAAAAAAAGCCAAACAACTATACTAGTCCAGTAGATTCACAGACACTAGAGGAGATATAAAAAAGACCTGGAAAACACTCTCTCAGATTCTAGCGACCCACAAACTGAGAAAAACCAAGAATATTGTCCTAACTAAACCTAATGAAACACCACTACATCCCACTGACACAGCTAACAAGATAAACGACTTCTTCTCAAACATAGGATCTAATCTCGCCAGTAAAATCCCACATACCAATGCCCATGCCGGGGACTACCTAGATGGTAATTTCCCTAATTCCTTCTATCTTGCACCAACTGAGCCCACGGAAGTCATTGGGATCATAAAGTCACTTAAAAATAACTCGGGGAATCTGTCTCATGTCCCAGCATTACTGTACAAGCGAGCGGCCCATGTCCTTTCGCATGCTATTTCATTACTCTTTAACAAGTCAATAGAGACTAGCACCTTCCCGAAACTACTCAAGATGGCAAGGGTTACACCAATACATAAAGGTGGTGACCCAACAGACTTAAACAACTATAGGCCAATATCTAACTTACCATTGCTATCCAAAATCTTTGAGAAACTCGGGTACAAGAGACTGTATTCATTTATAACGGCTCAAAACATACTCAACCCCTGCCAGTTTGGATTCAGGAAAAATAAAAGCACTAATGATGCAATCATAAAAATGCTAGATCTGCTTTACACAGCATTGGAAAATAAGGAATATCCACTAGGAATTTTTATTGACCTAAGAAAAGCTTTTGACACAGTAAACCACCAAATCCTACTCCACAAACTTGACCACTGCAGTATAAGAGGCCATGCGCTTGCTTATTTCAAATCTTACATTACTAATAGGTATCAGTACGTCACCATTAAAGACACAGCATCAGCAACACGGCCACTTGATACTGGAGTTCCGCAGGGAAGTGTCCTTGGTCCCCTGCTCTTCCTCATATACATCAATGACCTTCCAAACGTATCCCAACACCTGAAACCCATTCTCTTTGCTGATGACACGACTTATGTCATCTCTCACCCTAATCTTGCCACCCTCAACACCATTGTGAATGAGGAGCTGATTAAAATATCGACCTGGATGACAGCCAATAAACTTACGCTTAACACTGACAAAACTTACTATATTATGTTTGGTAGCAGAGCAGGAGATGCACAAATTAACATTAAGATTGACAACACTCTAATTACCAGAAATAATGGGGGAAAATTCCTAGGCTTATACCTTGACAACAACCTGAATTTCAGCACCCATATCCAGCATATAGCCAAAAAAGTATCCAAAACGGTTGGGATCCTCTCCAAGATACGATACTACGTGCCGCAAAATGCCCTTCTCACACTATACCACTCACTTATTTATCCATACCTCACCTATGCTATTTGTGCTTGGGGATCAACTGCAGCAACACACCTAAAGACAATAATAACCCAACAAAAAGCTGCAGTAAGAATAATCACTAAATCCCATCCCTGGCAGCACACCCCCCCACTCTTCAAAGATCTAAACTTACTCCCAGTTCAGTACATCCACACTTAGTACTGTGCAATCTATATCTACAGGGCCTTAAACTCTAATATCAACCTTGACCTAAAACGCTTTCTTGATAGTTGTGACAGAACCCACAGGCATAACACGAGACACAAACATCTCTACGACATTCCCCGTGTCCGACTAAACCTTTACAAAAATTCAATGTATGTCAAAGGCCCTAAAATCTGGAATACCCTACCTGAGAACTCTAGAACTGCAGACACATTCATCACCTTCAAAACTACCATTAGAAAACATCTTATCTCCCTGATACACCTCGTCAACTAACTACACGAATACCACCTGGTGGTTCACACTTACACTCGCTCACTCATTTGACCATAAACAGAAATATTAATCTCAGTCTTAAAATAATGAATCCTGTGATACTCCAATACTGAAACTATATACTGTGCCAAAACAAAAGCATTCACATTGCTAAACTCATAAACTAGTATTTAGTCACTTAGCCATAAGACCAACTTACCTCATAATTTGTAATATTTTACAATTAAGAATAAAACTAAGTATGCCCAAAATGCCTAGCCATGCTAAGCGTTCTAGTGGTACACTCTGTAATCACAATTTTACTACATGTAAACCAAACAATAACCAAATTTCTGTAAACTCAGCATTGTAATCCTTATAGAGAATAAACTTTGAATTTGAATTGAATATGAAAAGCAATATATACAGGGCTTAATACACAAAGATATTCTTAAACACTATTCATCAGCTCTCACCAAAGTAATAAAGAAAGCCAAACAACTATACTACACAAGCAGATTCACAGACACTAGAGGAGATATAAAAAAGACCTAGAAAACACTCTCTCAGATTCTAGGGACCCACAAACTGAGAAAAACCAAGAATATTGTCCTAACTAAACCTTATGAAACACCACTGCATCCCACTGACACAGCTAACAAGATAAACGACTTCTTCTCAACCATAGGATCTAATCTCGCCAGTAAAATCCCACATACCAATGCCCATGCTGGGGACTACCTAGATGGGAATTTCCCTAATTCCTTCTATCTTGCACCAAATGAGCCCACGGAAGTCACTGAGATTATAAAGTCACTTAAAAATAACTCGGGGAATCTGTCTCATGTCCCACCACTACTGTACAAGTGAGCGGACCATGTCCTTTCGCATGCTATTTCATTACTTTTTAACAAGTCACTAGAGACTAGCACCTTCCCGAAACTACTCAAGATGGCAAGGGTTACACCAATACATAAAGGTGGTGACCCAACAGACTTAAACAACTATAGGCCAATATCTAACTTACCATTGTTATCCAAAATCTTTGAGAAACTCTTGCACAGGAGACTGTATTCATTTATAACGGCTCAAAACATACTCAACCCCTGCCAATTTGGATTCAGGAAAAATAAAAGCACTAACGATGCAATCATAAAAATGCTAGATCTGCTTTACACAGCATTGAAAAATAAGGAATATCCACTAGGAATTTTTATTGACCTAAGAAAAGCTTTGACACAGTAGACTACGACATCCTACTCCACAAACTTGATCATTACGGAATAAGAGGCTATGTGCTTGCTTATTTCAAATCTTACATTACTAATAGGTATCAGTACGTCACCATTAAAGACACTGCATCAACAACACGTCCACTTGATACTGGAGTTCCGCAGGGAAGTGTCCTTGGTCCCCTGCTTTTCCTCATATACATCAATGACCTTCCAAACGTATCCCAACACCTGAAACCCATTCTCTTTGCTGATGACACGACTTATGTCATCTCTCACCCTAATCTTGCCACCCTCAACACCATTGTGAATGAGGAGCTGATTAAAATATCGACTTGGATGACAGCCAATAAACTTACGCTTAACACTGACAAAACCTACTATATTATGTTTGGAAGCAGAGCAGGAGATGCACAAATTAACATTAAGATTGACAACACTCTAATTACCAGAAATAATGGGGGCAAATTCCTAGGCTTATACCTTGACAACAACCTGAATTTCAGCACCCACATCCAGCATATAACCAAAAATGTATCCAAAACGGTTGGGATCCTCTCCAAGATACGATACTACGTGCCACAAAATGCCCTTCTCACACTATACCACTCACTTATTTATCCATACCTCACCTATGCTATTTGTGCTTGAAGATCAACTGCAGCAACACACCTAAAGCCAATAATAACCCAACAAAAAGCTGCAGTAACAATAATCACTAAATCCCATCCCTGGCAACACACCCCTGCACTCTTCTTAGACCTAAACTTACTCCCAGTTCAGTACATCCACACTTACTACTGTGCAATCTACATCTACAGGGCCTTAAACTCTAATATCAACCTTGACCTAAAACGCTTTCTTGATAGTTGTGACAGAACCCACAGGCATAACACCAGACACAAACATCTCTACGACATTCCCCGTGTCCGACTAAACCTTTACAAAAATTCAATGTATGTCAAAGGCCCTAAAATCTGGAATACCCTACCTGAGAACTCTAGAACTGCAGACACATTCATCACCTTCAAAACTACCATTAGAAAACATCTTATCTCCCTGATACACTCTGTCAACTAACTACACGAATACCACCTGGTGATTCACAGTTACACTCACTGACTCATTTGACCATAAACAGAAATATTAACCTCAATCTTAAAATAATGAATCCTGTGATACTCCAATACTGAAACTATGTACTGTGCCAAAACAAAAGCATTCACATTGCTAAACTCTCAAACTAGTATTTAGTCACTTAGCCATAATACCAACTTACCTCATAATTTGTAATATTTTACAATTAAGAATAAAATTAAGTCTGCCCGAAATGCCTAGCCATGCTAAGCGTTCTAGTGGTACACTCTGTAATCACAATTTTACTACATGTAAACCAAACAATAACCAAATTTCTGTAAACTCAGCATTGTAATCCTTATAGAGAATAAACTTTGAATTTGAATTTGAATTTGAATTTGAATCATGTTATCATCATGTTATTATGTTATCATCATGTTATCATCATGTTATCATCATGTTATCATCATGTTATCATCATGCAAGTGTTGAAGTTACTCAGAAGTTGCACCATCATGTTATCATCATGTTATCATCATGTTATCATCATGTTATCATCATGTTATCATCATGTTATCATCATGTTATCATCATGCAAGTGTTGAAGTTACTCAGAAGTTGCACCATCATGTTATCATCATGTTATCATCATGTTATCATCATGTAAGTGTTGAAGTTACTCAGAAGTTGCACCATCATGTTATCATCATGTTATCATCATGTTATCATCATGTTATTATCATGTTATCATCATGTTATCATCTTGTTATCATCATGTTATCATCATGTTATCATGTTATCATCATGTTATCATCATGTTATCATCATGTTATCATCATGTTATCATCATGTTATCATCATGTTATCATCTTGTTATCATCATGTTATCATCATGTTATCATGTTATCATCATGTTATCATCATGTTATCATCATGTTATCATCATGTTATCATCATGTTATCATCATGTTATCATCATGTTATCATCATGTTATCATCATGTTATCATCATGTTATCATCATGTTATCATCATGTTATCATCATGTTATCATCATGTTATCATCATGTTATCATCATGTTATCATCATGTAAGTGTTGAAACAAGTCATATGTGACACTCAGAAATTATCTTATGAAAAGCAATATTTTAATGTTTCAAATTTCTTAAAGAAAAACTGAGATATTCACAATCTAAATTGAACACAAAGTTTCTCTGCGTAAGAACGGCTTTTAAGATAGTTTAATTAACCCTTAAACTACACATGACCTAAATTAAGGCCTAAATTTTAGCAACTCCAAAATGGTACTAGTTGGTTTGTTAATGATAACATCAGAGAAAACTAATGGTACTAGTTGGTTTGGTAATGATAACATCAGGGATAACTAATGGTACTGGTCGGCTTGGTTATGATAACATCAGAGAAAACTAATGGTACTAGTTGGCTTGGTAATGATAACACAGAAAACTAATTCAAATTCAAATTCAAAGTTTATTCTCTATAAGGATAAAAATGCTGAGTTTACAGAATTTGGTTATTGCGTGGTTTACATGTAGTAAAATAATAATTACAGAGTGTACCACTAGAACACCTAGCATGGCTAGGCATTTCGGGCAGACTTAGTTTAATTCTTAATTTTAAAATATTACAAATTATGAGGTAAGTTCGTATTATGGCTAAGTGACTAAATACTAGTTTGTGAGTTTAGCAATGTGAATGCTTTTGTTTTGGCACAGTACATAGTTTCAGTATTGGAGTATCAGAGGCCAACTTATGACTAGTTAGGATTCATTATTTTAAGATTGAGAATAATATTTCTGTTTATGGTCAAATGGGTGAGTTTAAGTGTGAACCACCAGGTGGTATTCGTGTAGTTAGTTGACAGGGTGTATCAGGGAGATAAGATGTTTTCTAATGGTAGTTTTGAAGGTGATGAATGTGTCTGCAGTTCTTGAGTTTTCAGGTAGGGTGTTCCAGATTTTAGGGCCTTTGACATACATTGAATTTTTGTAAAGGTTTAGTCGGACACGGGGAATGTAATAGAGGTGTTTGTGTCTGGTGTTATGCCTGTGGGTTCAGTCACAACTATGAAGAAAGCGTTTCAGGTCAAGGTTAATATTGGAATTTAACGTCCTGTAGATGTAGATTGCACAGTAGTAAGTGTGGATGTACTGAACAGGGAGTAAGTTTAGATCTATGAAGAGTGGGGGAGGGGTGTTGCAGGGATGTGATTTAGTGATTATTCTTACTGCGGCTTTTTGTTGGGTTATTATTAGCTTTAGGTGTGTTGCTGCAGTTGATCCTCAAGCACAAAAGCATATGTGAGGTATGGATAAATAAATGAGTTGTATAGTGTGAGAAGGGCATTTTGCTGGACGTAGTATCGTATCTTGGAGAGGATCCCAACCGTTTTGGATACTTTTTTGGTTATGAGTTGGATATGGGTGCTGAAATTTAGGTTGTTGTCAAGGTATAGGCCTAGGAATTTGCCCTCATTATGTCTGGCAATTAGAGTGTTGTTAATTTGCTCATCTCCTGCTCTGCTACCAAACATAAAACAGTAGGTTTTGTCAGTGTTAAGCGTAAGTTTATTGGCTGTAATCCAAGTCGATATTTTGATCAGCTCGTTAACAATGGTGCTGAGGGTTGCAAGATTAGGGTGAGAGATGACATAAGTCGTGTCGTCAGCAAAGAGAATGGGTTTCAGGTGTTGGGATACGTTTGGAAGATCATTGATGTATATGAGGAAGAGCAGGGGACCAAGGACACTTCCCTGCGGAACTCCAGTATCAAGTGGCCGTGTTGTTGATGCTGTGTCTTTAATGGTGACATACTGATACCTATTAGAAAGGTAAGATTTGAAATATGCAAGTGCATGGCCTCTTATACCGTAATGGTCAAGTTTGTGGAGTAGTATGCGGTGGTCTACTGTATCAATAGCTTTTCTTAGGTCAATAAAAATTCCTAGTGGATGTTCCTTATTTTCCAATGCTGTGTAAAGCAGATCTAGCATTTTTATGATTGCATCATTAGTGCTTTTATTTTTCCTGAATCCAAATTGGCAGGGGTTGAGTATGTTTTTTGCCATTATAAACGAATATAGTCTCCTGTTCACGAGTTTCTCAAAGATTCTGGATAGCAAAGGTAAGTTTGATATTGGCCTATAGTTGTTTAAGTCTGTAGGGTCACCACCTTTATGTATTGGTGTAACCCTTGCCATCTTGAGTAGTTTCGGGAAGGTGCTAGTTTCTAGTGACTTGTTAAAAAGTAATAAAATAGCATGCGAAAGGACATGGGCCGCTCGCTTGTACAATAATGGTGGGACATGAGACAGATTCCCTGAGTTATTTTTAAGTGAGTTTATAATCTCGGTGACTTTCGTGGGCTCAGTTGGTGCAAGACAGAAGGAATTTGGGAAATTCCCATGTAGGTACTAGTTGGCTTGGTAATGATAACATCAGAGAAAAATAATGGTACTAGTTGGCTTGGTAATGATAACATCAGAGAAAAATAATGGTACTAGTTGGCTTGGTAATGATAACATCAGAGAAAAATAATGGTACTAGTTGGCTTTGTAATGATAACATCAGAGAAAACTAATGGTACTAGTTGGCTTGGTAATGATAACATCAGAGAGAACTTATGGTACTAGTTGGGTTGGTAATGATAACATTAGAGAAAACTAATGGTACTAGTTGGCCTGGTACTAATGGTAGTTGGCTTGGATTACATCAGAGAAAACTATGGTTCTATGATAACATCAGAGAAAACTATGGTTCTAGTTGGCTTGGTAATGATTACTAGAAAACTATGGTTCTAGTTGGCTTGGATTACATCAGAGAAAACTATGGTTCTAGTTGGCTTGGTAATGATTACATCAGAGAAAACTATGGTTCTAGTTAGCTTGGATTACATCAGAGAAAACTATGGTTCTTGGAAAACTATGGTTCTAGTTGGCTTGGTAATGATAACATCAGAGATTACATCAGAGAAAACTATGGTTCAAGTTGGCTTGGTAATGATTACATCAGAGAAAACTATGGTTTAGTTGGCTTGGTAATGATTACATCAGAGAAAACTATGGTTCTAGTTGGCTTGGTAATGATTACATCAGAGAAAACTATGGTTCTAGTTGGCTTGGTAATGATTACATCAGAGAAAACTAATGGTACTAGTTGGCTTGGCTTGGTAATGATGATACGATTACATCAGAGAAAACTATGGTTCTAGTTGGCTTGTAATGATTACATACTATGGTTCTAGTTGGCTTGGTAATGATAACATCAGAGAAAACTATGGTTCTAGTTGGCTTGGTAATGATTACATCAGAGAAAACTATGGTTCTAGTTGGCTTGGTAATGATTACATCTATGGGAATGGTTCTAGTTGGCTTGGTAATGATTACATCAGAGAAAACTATGGTTCTAGTTGGCTTGGTAATGATTACATCAGAGAAAACTAATGGTACTAGTTGGCCTGGTAAGGACAACATCAGAGAAAACTAATGGTACTAGTTGGCTTGGTAATGATTACATCAGAGAAAACTAATGGTTCTAGTTGGCTTGGTAATGATTACATCAGAGAAAACTATGGTTCTAGTTGGCTTGGTAATGATTACATCAGAGAAAACTAATGGTACTAGTTGGCCTGGTAAGGATAACATCAGAGAAAACTAATGGTTCTAGTTGGCTTGGTAATGATTACATCAGAGAAAACTAATGGTTCTAGTTGGCTTGGTAATGATTACATCAGAGAAAACTATGGTTCTAGTTGGCTTGGTAATGATTACATCAGAGAAAACTATGGTTCTAGTTGGCTTGGTAATGATTACATCAGAGAAAACTATGGTTCTAGTTGGCTTGGTAATGATTACATCAGAGAAAACTATGGTTCTAGTTGGCTTGGTAATGATTACATCAGAGAAAACTATGGTTCTAGTTGGCTTGGTAATGATTACATCAGAGAAAACTATGGTTCTAGTTGGCTTGGTAATGATTACATCAGAGAAAACTATGGTTCTAGTTGGCTTGGTAATGATTACATCAGAGAAAACTATGGTTCTAGTTGGCTTGGTAATGATTACATCAGAGAAAACTATGGTTCTAGTTGGCTTGGTAATGATTACATCAGAGAAAACTATGGTTCTAGTTGGCTTGGTAATGATTACATCAGAGAAAACTATGGTTCTAGTTGGCTTGGTAATGATTACATCAGAGAAAACTATGGTTCTAGTTGGCTTGGTAATGATTACATCAGAGAAAACTATGGTTCTAGTTGGCTTGGTAATGATTACATCAGAGAAAACTATGGTTCTAGTTGGCTTGGTAATGATTACATCAGAGAAAACTATGGTTCTAGTTGGCTTGGTAATGATTACATCAGAGAAAACTATGGTTCTAGTTGGCTTGGTAATGATTACATCAGAGAAAACTATGGTTCTAGTTGGCTTGCTAATGATTACATCAGAGAAAACTATGGTACTAGTTGGCCTGGTAAGGACAACATCAGAGAAAACTAATGGTTCTAGTTGGCTTGGTAATGATAACATCAGAGAAAACTATGGTTCTAGTTGGCTTGGTAATGATAACATCAGAGAAAACTATGGTTCTAGTTGGCTTGGTAATGATAACATCAGAGATAACTAATGGTCACTGTAGGTGACCACAGTATAAAAAAAATATATATATTGCCAGCAAGGCTCGGTGGAAGCCAGTAAATAACTGAACTAATTATTCACAGTTTCAAAATATATGATTCATAAAAAATCTGTTTAAAAACTGGAAAAAAATGATAAAAGTTATTAAAACAGCAACTTCCCTGTCATGTTGCCATATTTGCAACAATGTCACTTTCAATCCTTCGTAAGTGACTGACAGATGTCACTCATTCTGTCTTAAAATATTTCCAAAATAATTATTTATTATTATTAAAGATTCGCCGGCATTCTCCCGGCCCGGGCCTTTTCCAAGTGGTGGCCCGGCCTTGGCTCCCTCTTTAGGGAGTGTCTGAGACCTAAGTCTGCCATGGAAGGAGGCACAAGTACCTCCTCATCTTTGGGACCAAGTGTCCCCAGGCCTAGCCACAAGCTAGGCCTCTCTGGTCTGCCATCCCCGCCACAATGGTGCTAATGGGAATGAGAGTGTTGTGAGCTGCAAGCTCGGGCTCAGGCACCTACCCTGCCCTAGAAGGGCCGGGCATGGTGTCAGGCACCTACCCTGCCCTAGAAGGGCCGGGCATGGTGTCAGGCACCTACCCTGCCCTAGAAGGGCCGGGCATGGTGTCAGGCACCTACCCTGCCCTAGAAGGGCCGGGCATGGTGTCAGGCACCTACCCTGCCCTAGAAGGTCCGGGCATGGTGTCAGGCACCTACCCTGCCCTAGAAGGGCCGGGCATGGTGTCAGGCACCTACCCTGCCCTAGAAGGGCCGGGCATGGTGTCAGGCACCTACCTTGCCCTAGAAGGGCCAGCATGGTGTCAGGCACCTACCCTGCCCTAGAAGGCCGGGCATGGTGTCAGGCACCGACCCTGCCCTAGAAGGGCCGGGCATGGTGTCAGGCACCTACCCTGCCCTAGAAGGGCTGGGCATGGTGTCAGGCACCTACCCTGCCCTAGAAGGGCTGGGCATGGTGTCAGGCACCTACCCTGCCCTAGAAGGGCCGGGCATGGTGTCAGGCACCTACCCTGCCCTAGAAGGGCCGGGCATGGTGTCAGGCACCTACCCTGCCCTAGAAGGGCCGGGCATGGTGTCAGGCACCTACCCTGCCCTAGAAGGGCCGGGCATGGTGTCAGGCACCTACCCTGCCCTAGAAGGGCCGGGCATGGTGTCAGGCACCTACCCTGCCCTAGAAGGGCCGGGCATGGTGTCAGGCACCTACCCTGCCCTAGAAGGGCCGGGCATGGTGTCAGGCACCTACCCTGCCCTAGAAGGGCTGGGCATGGTGTCAGGCACCTACCCTGCCCTAGAAGGGCTGGGCATGGTGTCAGGCACCTACCCTGCCCTAGAAGGGCCGGGCATGGTGTCAGGCACCTACCCTGCCCTAGAAGGGCTGGGCATGGTGTCAGGCACCTACCCTGCCCTAGAAGGGCCGGGCATGGTGTCAGGCACCTACCCTGCCCTAGAAGGGCCGGGCATGGTGTCAGGCACCTACCCTGCCCTAGAAGGGTTACGCATGGTGTCGATCTTGTCCAAAATAAGGAAAAATTTTTTGGAAAGCTATAATATTTTTTTCTTTTTCTTCAATAGCTGTCACTGGAATGCACATCATTTTTTTGCACATAGGCAGTTGAAGGGCAAGTTATGTATAAACTTAGGATATATAACAAGTAAATTGTTCACAGTGGTTTTAGGATCACATGGATCTAGTTAGTTCATAAAAGTGCAATCAGTTTATTTAACGTAGGATAACTAAATAATACCACAGTGACTAAATTCTGATCAGAAGATGGTGTGTACTCACCTATTTGTGGTTGAGGTGTCGATTCATAGCTCCTGGCCCCGCCTCTTCCCTGGTCGCTTCTGTTTGTGTGTACTCACCTAATTGTACTCACCTAATTGTAGTTGCAGGGGGTCGAGACTCAGCTCCTGGCTCCGCCTCTTCACTGATCGCTACTTGGTCCTCTCTCTCTCTGCTTCCTGAGCTTTGTCATACCTCTTCTTAAAACTATGTATGGGTCCTGCCTCCACTACTTCACTTGCTAGGCTACTCCACTTGTTGACGACTCTATGACTGAAGAAATACTTCCTAACGTCCCTGTGACTCGTCTGAGTCTTCAACTTCCAGTTGTGACCCCTTGTCCCTGTGTCCCCTCTCTGGAACATCCTATCTCTGTCCACCTTGTCTATTCCCCGCAGTATCTTGTATGTCGTTATCATGTCTCCCCTGACCCTTCTGTCCTCCAGTGTCGTCAGTCCGATTTCCCTTAACCTTTCCTCGTACGACATTCCCTTGAGCTCTGGGACTAGCCTTGTTGCAAACCTTTGTACTTTCTCTAACTTCTTGACGTGCTTGACCAGGTGTGGGTTCCAGACTGGTGCTGCATACTCCAGTATGGGCCTAACATACACAGTGTACAGTGTCTTGAACGATTCCTTATTAAGGTATCGGAACGCTATTCTCAGTTTGCCAGGCGCCCGTATGCTGCAGCGGTTATTTGGTTGATGTGTGCCTCCGGTGATGTGCTCGGTGTTATGGTCACCCCAAGGTCTTTCTCCCTGAGTGAGGTCTGTAGTCTTTGTCCACCTAGCCTATACTCTGTCTGCAGTCTTCTTTGCCCCTCCCCAATCTTCATGACTTTGCATTTGGCTGGATTGAATTCGAGAAGCCAGTTACTGTTTGTGTGTGTGTGTGTGTGTGTGTGTGTCAGTACTCACCTAGTTGTACTCACCTAGTTGAGGTTGCGGGGGTCGAGTCCGAGCTCCTGGCCCCGCCCCTTCACTGATCGCTACTAGGTCACTCTCCCCGAGCCGTGAGCTTTATCATACCTCTGCTTAAAGCTATGTATGGATCCTGCCTCCACTACATCGCTTCCCAAACTATTCCACTTACTGACTACTCTGTGGCTGAAGAAATACTTCCTAACATCCCTGTGATTCATCTGTGTCTTTAGCTTCCAACTGTGTCCCCTTGTTACTGTGTCCAATCTCTGGAACATCCTGTCTTTGTCCACCTTGTCAATTCCCCTCAGTATTTTGTATGTCGTTATCATGTCCCCCCTATCTCTCCTGTCCTCCAGTGTCGTCAGGTTGATTTCCCTTAACCTCTCCTCGTAGGACATACCTCTTAGCTCTGGGACTAGTCTTGTTGCAAACCTTTGTACTTTCTCTAGTTTCTTTACGTGCTTGGCTAGGTGTGGGTTCCAAACTGGTGCCGCATACTCCAATATGGGCCTAACGTATACGGTGTACAGGGTCCTGAACGATTCCTTATTAAGATGTCGGAATGCTGTTCTGAGGTTTGCTAGGCGCCCATATGCTGCAGCAGTTATTTGGTTGATGTGCGCTTCAGGAGATGTGCCTGGTGTTATACTCACCCCAAGATCTTTTTCCTTGAGTGAGGTTTGTAGTCTCTGACCCCCTAGACTGTACTCCGTCTGCGGCCTTCTTTGCCCTTCCCCAATCTTCATGACTTTGCACTTGGTGGGATTGAACTCCAGGAGCCAATTGCTGGACCAGGTGTATGTATGTCGTCCAACACTTGTTGGTGTATTCCTTGCTGGTGTCCCCATCTGGTCTGTCCCCCCAGAGTCCTTCCTGTCTCTACTGTAAATACTTCCTTAAATCTCGTGTTGAGCTCCTCACATACCTCTTGATCGTTTCTTGTGAGTTCTCCACCTTCTTTCCTCAGCTTTATCACCTGGTCCTTGACTGTTGTCTTCCTCCTAATGTGGCTATACAGCAGTTTCGGGTCAGATTTGACTTTCGATGCTATGTCGTTTTCATACTGTCGTATGGGCCTCCCTCCTTATCTGTGCATACTCGTTTCTGGCTCTTCTACTAATCTCCTTGTTTTCCTGGGTCCTATGCCTCCTGTACCTTTTCCATTCTCTGTTGCACTTAGTTTTTGCCTCCCTACACCTTCGGGTAAACCAAGGACTCGTTTTGGTCTTCCTATTATTTCTGTTTCCCTTGGGAACAAAACTTTCCTCTGTCTCCTTGCACTTTGTTGCCACATATTCCATCATCTCGTTTACTGATTTTCCTACCATTTCTCTGTCCCACTGAACCTCCTGCAGGAAGTTTCTCATACCTGTGCAGTCCTCCCTTTTATAGTTTGGCCTGTCCCCTTCAGTTCCTGTTACCTTCTCCACTTGTAACTCTACTATATAGTCAAAACTCAGAACCACGTGATCGCTAGCTCCAAGGGGCCTCTCGTAAGTGATGTCCTCAATGTCTGAACTGCTCAGGGTGAACACAAGATCCAGTCTTGCTGGCTCATCCTCCCCTCTCTCTCTGGTTGTGTCCCTGACATGTTGATGCATGAGGTTTTCAAGTACCACATCCATCATCTTGGCTCTCCATGTTTCGGGACCCCCATGTGGCTCCAGGTTTTCCCAGTCGATCTCCCTGTGGTTGAAATCGCCCATTACCAGTAACTTTGCTCTGCTCGAGTGAGCTCTTCTTCCCACCTCAGCCAGTGTGTCCACCATCACCCTGTTGTTTTCTTCGTACTCCTCTCTTGGCCTCCTGCAGTTCTGTGGAGGGTTATACATCACTCCAATGATTACTTTATGTTCTCCGGACTGAATTGTACCTACAATGTAGTCTCTTTCTCCAATCATGTCCATGCCTTTCATTTCCTCAAATCCCCATCGGTGTTTTATGAGCAGTGCAACCCCTCCTCCCCCTCTACTCCTTCTATCTTTCCTCAGGATCTGATATCCTGTTGGGAAGATTGTGTCTGTTATTGTCTCAGTGAGTTTTGTTTCTGTGACTGCTATGATGTCTGGGGATTTTTCACTGATTCTTTCGTTCCACTCCTCATGTTTATTCGTTATTCCATCCGCGTTTGTGTACCAAACCTTCAGTTTCTTTTCTATCATTGTGGTCATGCAAGAATATTGGGGTTGGGGGAGCGAGAGCCTTTGTGGGGGCCTATATGGGGCTGTGGTGTAGGTGGGGTTTGTGTTGATGGGGGTGGGGTCAGAATGCCCATAAGGGACAGCTGTTGGGGTGAGGTTTGTGATATGGGGGTTGGTGGCAGAGGGAACAGTTAGTGGGTTGTAGTATAGGTTGCTCAGTTGCGTTGGGAATGTCGCGGTTGGAGTCTTTTGGTGGGAGATTCTGTGGGGTGTGTTTGCCCTTCCTCCTGTGTCTGGGTCCTGCTCATTTTCGTCATTGCCTCTCGTTCCTCCTTGTGTCTCTGTACCCTCTCTTTCAGTGTAGTCCTTTCTTCTTGTGTTCTGTCGCGGTCGAGGTATACTCTCCGGTACCCCAGTTTGTCCCTCAGTCTTGCTTTCTCTTGCAGAATCCTGGTTCGAACTGATTCTTCCTTGAAAGTTACTCTGACAGGCCGTATCCTACCACTCGCAAACCACCCAATTCTCTGAAAATTTGTCACCTGGGTCATATCTCCCTCCCCTATTGTTTTCATGATGCCTTCAATCATTTTTTTCTCCTCCTGTTTTATTTCTTCAAAGTTGTCCCCCTTGGCTTCTTGGAGCCCGTACACAAAAACTGACCTCGCCCTTTCCTCCTCCCACTGAGTCTCCATCTGCTTCCTCTGAGGCATTTTATTTCCTTCCATTGACATGTTCTTGCCTTCAGTCCCTGTCATATCTGAAACTTCTATTCCCAGTGAACTGTCTTTCCTGACCAGCTGTCCCTTGCTACTGCAGTTGGCTGTTAGAATCTCTGCATATAGCATACCTTCATTGTCTTCGGACCTGTCATTTGATCTCAGTGTGCTCATCGTGTGTATGTGTGTGTGTGTGTGTGTGTGTGTGTGTGTGTGTGTGTGTGTGTGTGTGTGTGTGTGTGTGTTTGTGTGTACTCACCTAGTTGTACTCACCTACTTGTGGTTGCAGGGGTTGAGTCCAAGCTCCTGGCCTCGCCTCTTCACTGGTCGCTACTGGGTCACTCTCCCTGATCCGTGAGCTTTATCATACTTCTGCTTAAAGCTATGTATGGATCCTGCCTCCACTACATCGCTTCCCAAACTATTCCACTTACTGACTACTCTGTGGCTGAAGAAATACTTCCTAACATCCCTGTGATTCATCTGTGTCTTCAACTTCCAACTGTGTCCCCTTGTTGCTGTGTCCCATCTCTGGAACATCCTGTCTTTGTCCACCTTGTCAATTCCTCAGAGTATTTTGTATGTTGTTATCATGTCCCCCCTATCTCTCCTGTCCTCCAGTGTCGTCAGGTTGATTTCCCTTAGCTTCTCCTCGTAGGACATACGTCTTAGCTCTGGGACTAGTCTTGTTGCAAACATTTGCACTTCCTCTACTTTCTTTACGTGCTTGGCTAGATGTGGGTTCCAAACTAGTGCCGCATACTCCAATATGGGCCCAACGTACATGGTGTACAGGGTCCTGAACGATTCCTTATTAAGATGTCGGAATGCTGTTCTGAGGTTTGCTAGGCGCCCATATGCTGCAGCAGTTATTTGGTTGATGTGCGCTTCAGGAGATGTGCCTGGTGTTATACCACCCCAAGATCTTTTTCCTTGAGTGAGGTTTTTAGTCTCTGGCCCCCTAGGCTGTATTCCGTCTGCAGTCTTCTTTGCCCTTCCCCAATCTTCATGACTCTGCACTTGGTGGGGCTGAACTCCAGGTGATAATTGCTGGACTAGGTCTGCAGCCTGTCCAGATCCCTTTGTAGTTCTGCCTGGTCTTCGATCGAATGAATTCTTCTCATCAACTTCACGTCATCTGCAAACAGGGACACCTTGGAGTCTATTCCTTCCGTAATGTCGTTCACAAAAACCAGAAACAGAACTGGTCCTAGGACTGACCCCTGTGGGACCCCGCTGGTCACAGGTGCCCACTCTGACACCTCGCCACGTACCATGACTCTCTGATGTCTTCCTGACAAGTATTCCCTGATCCATTGCAGTGCCTTCCCTGATATCACTGCTTTTTCCTCCAGTTTTTGCACTAATCTCTTGTGTGGAACTGTGGCAAACGCCTTTGGTAGTACAAGAAAATGTGTGTGTGTGTGTGTGTATGTGTGTGTGTGTGTGTGTGTGTGTGTGTGTTTGTGTGTGTGTGTGTGTGTGTGTGTGTGTGTGTGTGTGTGTGCCTGTGCGTGTGCTTGTACTCACCTAGTTGAGGTTGCGGGGGTCGAGTCCGAGCTCCTGGCCCCGCCTCTTCACTGATCGCTATTAGGTCACTCTCCCTGAGCCGTGAGCTTTATCATACCTCTGCTTAAAGCTATGTATGGATCCTGCCTCCAATACATCGCTTCCCAAACTATTCCACTTCCTGACTACTCTGACCCCCTGTGATTCATATGCGTCTTCAACTTCCAACTGTGTCCCCTTGTTACTGTGTCCAATCTCTGGAACCTCCTGTCTTTGTTCACCTTCTCAATTCCTCTCAGTATTTTGTATGTCGTTATCATGTCCCCTCTATCTCTCCTGTCCTCCAGTGTCGTCAGGTTCATTTCCCTTAACCTCTCCTCCTAGGACATACCTCTTAGCTCTGGGACTAGTCTTGTTGCAAACTTTTGCACTTTCTCTAGTTTCTTTACGTGCTTGGCTAGGTGTAGGCTCCAAACTGGTGCCGCATACTCCACTATGGGTCTAACGTACACGGTGTACAGGGTCCTGAATGATTCCTTATTAAGATGTCGGAATGCTGTTCTGAGGTTTGCTAGGCGCCCATATGCTGCAGCAGTTATTTGGTTGATGTGCGCTTCAGGAGATGTGCCTGGTGTTATACTCACCCCAGGATCTTTTTCCTTGAGTGAGGTTTGTAGTCTCTGGCCCCCTAGACTGTACTCCGTCTGCGGTCTTCTTTGCCCTTCCCCAATCTTCATGACTTTGCACTTGGTGGGATTGAACTCCAAGAGCCAATTGCTGGACCATGTCTGCAGCCTGTCCAGATCCTTTTGTAGTTCTGCCTGGTCTTCGATCGAGTAAATTCTTCTCATCAACTTCACGTCATCTGCAAACAGGGACACCTCAGAGTCTATTCCTTCCGTCATGGCGTTCACATATACCAGAAACAGCACTGGTCCTAGGACTGACCCCTGTGGGACCCCGCTGGTCACAGGTGCCCACTCTGACACCTCGCCACGTACCATGACTCGCTGCTGTCTTCCTGACAAGTATTCCCTGATCCATTGTAGTGCCTTCCCTGTTATCCCTGCTTGGTCCTCCAGTTTTTGCACCAATCTCTTGTGTGGAACTGTGTCAAACGCCTTCTTGCAGTCCAAGAAAATGCAATCCACCCACCCCTCTCTCTCTTGTCTTACTGCTGTCACCATGTCATAGAACTCCAGTAGGTTTGTGACACAGGATTTCCCGTCCCTGAAACCATGTTGGCTGCTGTTGATGAGATCGTTGCTTTCTAGGTGTTCCACCACTCTTCTCCTGATAATCTTCTCCATGATTTTGCATACTATACATGTCAGTGACACTGGTCTGTAGTTTAATGCTTCATGTCTGTCTCCTTTTTTAAAGATTGGGACTACATTTGCTGTCTTCCATGCCTTAGGCAATCTCCCTGTTTCGATAGATGTATTGAATATTGTTGTTAGGGGTACACATAGCGCCTCTGCTCCCTCTCTCAATACCCATGGGGAGATGTTATCTGGCCCCATTGCCTTTGAGGTATCTAGCTCACTCAGAAGCCTCTTCACTTCTTCCTCGGTTGTGTGCACTGTGTCCAGCACATGGTGGTGTGCCCCACCTCTCCGTCTTTCTGGAGCGCCTTCTGTCTCCTCTTTGAACACTTCTTTGAATCTCTTGTTGAGTTCCTCACATACTTCACGGTCATTTCTTGTTGTCTCTCCTCCTTCCTTCCTTAGCCTGATTACCTGGTCCTTGACTGTTGTTTTCCTCCTGATGTGGCTGTACAACTGTTTCGGGTCAGATTTGGCTTTCGCTGCTATGTCGTTTTCATATTGTCTTTGGGCCTCCCTTCTTATCTGTGCATATTCGTTTCTGGCTCTACGACTGCTCTCCATATTCTCCTGGGTCCTTTGCCTTCTATATTTCTTCCATTCCCTAGCACACTTGGTTTTTGCCTCCCTGCACCTTTGGGTAAACCATGGGCTCATCCTGGCTTTTTCATTATTCCTGTTACCCTTGGGTACAAACCTCTCCTCAGCCTCCTTGCATTTTGTTGCTACATATTCCATCATCTCATTAACTGGCTTCCCTGCCAGTTCTGTGTCCCACTGAACCCCGTTCAGGAAGTTCCTCATTCCTATGTAATCCCCTTTCTTGTAGTTTGGCTTCATTCGTCCTGGCCTTCCTGCTTCTCCCTCCACTTGTAGCTCTACTGTGTATTCGAAGCTTAAAACCACATGGTCACTGGCCCCAAGGGGTCTTTCATATGTGATGTCCTCGATATCTGCACTACTCAAGGTGAATACTAAGTCCAGCCTTGCTGGTTCATCCTCTCCTCTCTCTCTTGTAGTGTCCCTTACGTGTTGGCACATGAAGTTTTCCAGTACCACCTCCATCATCTTAGCCCTCCATGTATCTTGGCCCCCATGTGGGTCCAAGTTCTCCCAATCGATCTCCTTGTGGTTAAAGTCACCCATGATCAGGAGCTTTGCCCTACATGCATGAACTCTTCTGGCCACTCTAGCCAGTGTGTCAACCATCGCTCTATTGCTCTCGTCGTACTCTTGCCTTGGCCTCCTGCTGTTCTGCGGTGGGTTATACATCACTGCTATTACCACCTTGGGACCTCCAGAGTGAAACGTTCCCGCTATGTAATCACTTTCTTCTCCGCTGTCTCCTCTCTCCAGCTCATCAAAATTCCAGCGATTTTTGATCAGCAATGCCACTCCTCCACCCCCCCTGTTCCCTCTGTCTTTCCTCAGGATTTGGTATCCCGTTGGAAAGATGGCATCTGTTATCATGCCTGTAAGCTTGGTTTCTGTGAGAGCTATGATGTTCGGTGATGCTTCTTTGACTCTTTCATGCCACTCCTCCCACTTATTTGTTATTCCATCAGCGTTTGTGTACCATACCTTTAGTTTCCTTTCCAACACTGTGGTTTGGGAGGCCTGTGAGGGTGGGAGACCTGGTGGCATACTGTGGGATTCTATAGCTCGGTGTTGGGTGGAGGCTGTGGGTATGGACTGTAGTGTGTGTTGGGATGGTGTGATAGGTTGTATGGTTCTGAGAATATTTGTGTGTGTGCTTGCCCTTGCTGTTCTGTTCTGCTCTGACTGACCTCTGCTGGTTCCATCCTTGTCTCTTTTCCTAGCTCCTTTCGCTTTTTTGTCCTCTCCCTCAGCTGCTGTCGTTCTGATTTTGTTCTGTCTCTTTCTAGGAACACCCTCTTGTACTCTTCCGAGTATTTCAATCGTGGTTTCTCTTGGAGGATCCTGTTCCGCACTGTTTCCGTCCTGAGAATCAGCTTGATTGGTCGGTTTCTCCCCTTCGAGTACCCCCCTATTCTCTGAAAATTTACAATCTCGTCCATCTCTTCACCTATTTCCGTGATGATTTTTCTCAATCTCCTTTCTTTCTTCCTGCTGCCTTTCAGTGTGTGTCCTTTCCTCTCTCTCCTGAAGCCCATGGATAAACACTGATTTTGCCCTTTCCTCCTCCAATTGCCTCACCCTCTGTGACTCTGGATCCTGCCTGTATGTGGTCAGTTTCTCCCGTGATTTTTCCAGTGGCTCTTGATAGCATGGTTGTGCCTCAGCATTCGATCTATCACCCTCTCCATCTGCAACCAGCTGTTCTTCCCTTTCACTCCTTGGTCCTCCTTGGCAGGCTGATATGACCTTAGCATAATTCATAATTCCTTCCTTCCTGTTCGGCCTCGCAGCTTGACATGCTGTGTCTTCTCTGGTCACTGCCCTTGTAACTCGCTTCAGCCTATTTATCTCAACTTCTACTACCCTTATCTTGGCTACTGCAGTTTCGACTTGTGCCTCCCAATTCTTTGTCTCCTTCTCCAACCTCTTTTCCAATTTCACAGAGAGCTATTTCTCCATTTTTTCAGAAAGCTCTCCTAATTTTCTCTCCCACTCTTGTTCCATCCTTTTCCACTGCTCCTCCATCCACTCCTCCCTACCAGAACCATTCTCATCTGATCCTTGGTTCCTGCGAGTCCCCACCATTTTTTTTTTTTTTTGTGAGAGAAGAGAGAAGGGAAAGGTAGAAGGAGAGAGAGAGGGGAAGAGTGAGAAGGGAAAGGGGGAGAGAGAGTGTGAGAGGGGGAAAGAGAGAGAAGGGAAGGGAAGGAGAGGGGGAGAGTGAGAAGGGAAAAATGGAGAAGAGATGGAGAGAGAGAGAGAGAGAGAGAGAGAGAGAGAGAGAGAGAAGGGAAGGTAGAGAGAGGGGGATAGTGAGAAGGAAAAAAGGGAAGAGAGAGTGAGACTGAGAGAGAGAGGGGGAGAGAGAGTGAAGGCAAGGGTAGGAGAGGGGGAGAGTTAGAAGAGAAAATGGGGAAAAGAGAGAGCAAGAGAGAGAGAGAGAGAGAGAGAGGGAGAGAGGGGGAGAAAGTGAGAGAGAGAGGGGAAGAGAGAGTGAAGGGAAGGGTAGGAGAGGGGGAGAGTTAGAAGGGAAAATGGGGAAGAGAGAGAGCAAGAGAGAGAGAGAGAGGGAGAGAGAGAGAGGGAGAGAGGGAGAGAGAGAGAGAGGGAGGGAGAGAGAGACGGAGGGAGAGAGGGAGAGAGAGAGAAGGCAAAGAGAGGGGGAGAGAGAGGGGGAGAGAGGGGGAGAAGGGGGAAAGAGGGGGGAGATGGAAGAGGGAGAGGGGAGAGAGAGGCTAGGGGGAGAGTGAGGGGAGGAGGGGAGACAGATGGGGAAAGGGAGAGGGGAGAGTTAATGGGAGGGGAGAGATGTTAGAGGGGGAGAGATGTTAGAGGGGGGGGAGGTGTTAGAGGTAAGAGATGTTAGAGGGGAGAGATGGGAGAGGGAAGAGAGGGAGAGAGAAGGAGAGAGGTTCAGATGGTCAGTTCACAGGACGGTGTGAAATCCTGTGTATGTGTGTTTGTGTGTACTACAGTTTACAAGTGCTTGTTCCTGTGTGTGTGTGTGTGTACTCACCTATTTGTACTCACCTATTTGTGGTTGCCTCATCACTGGTTGCTACTGGGCCCTCTCTCTCCCCGCTCCATGAGCTTTATCAAACCTCGTCTAAAAACTGTGTATGGTTCCTGCCTCCACTACGTCATTTTCTAGGCTATTCCACTGCCTTACAACTCTATGACTGAAGAAATACTTCCTACTATCTCTCCGACTCATTTGTGTCTTCAACTTCCAATTGTGGCCTCTTGTTTCTGTGTCCCCTCCCTGGAACATCCTGTCTTTGTCCACCTTGTCTATTCCACGCAGTATTTTATATGTCGTTATCATGTCTCCCCTGACCCTCCTGTCCTCCAGTGTCGTCAGGCCGATTTCCCTTAATCTTTCTTCATAGGACATTCCCCTTAGCTCTGGAACTAACCTTGTTGCAAACCTTTGTACTTTCTCTAGTTTCTTGACGTGCTTTATCAAGTGCGGGTTCCAAACAGGTGCTGCATACTCCAGTATGGGCCTGACATACACGGTGTACAGTGTCTTGAATGATTCCTTACTAAGGTATCGGAAAGCTGTTCTCAGGTTTGCCAGGCGCCCATATGCTGCAGCAGTTATCTAATTGATGTGTGCTTCCGGAGACATGCTCGGTGTTATACTCACCCCAAGATCTTTCTCCTTGAGTGAGGTTTGCAGTCTTTGGCCACCTAGCCTATACTCTGTCTGTGGTCTTCTGTGCCCTTCCCCTATCTTCATGACTTTGCATTTGGCAGGATTAAATTCGAGAATCCATTTGCTGGACCAGGTGTCCAGTCTGTCCAGGTCTCTTTGAAGTCCTGCCTGGTCTTCATCAGATTTAATTCTCCTCATTAACTTCACATCATCTGCAAACAGGGACACTTCTGAATCCAACCCTTCCGTCATGTCGTTCACATATACCAAAAATAGCACTGGTCCTAGGACCGACCCCTGTGGGACCCCGCTCGTCACAGGTGCCCACTGTGATACATCATTACGTACCATGACTCGTTGTTGCCTCCCTGTCAGGTATTCTCTGATCCATTGCAGTGCCCTTCCTGTTATATGCGCCTGATGCTCTAGCTTCTGCACTAATCTCTTGTGAGGAACTGTGTCAAAGGCCTTCTTGCAGTCCAAGAAGATGCAATCAACCCACCCCTCTCTCTCTCTTGTCTTACTTCTGTTATTTTATCGTAAAACTCCAGAAGGTTTGTGACACAGGATTTGCCTTCCTTGAATCCGTGCTGGTTGGCATTTATACTCCTGTTCCGTTCCAGGTGCTCCACCACTCTCCTCCTGACAATCTTCTCCATAATTTTGCATACTATACACGTCAATGACACAGGTCTATAGTTTAGTGCCTCTTTTCTGTCTCCTTTTTTAAAAATGGGAACTACATTTGCCGTCTTCCATACCTCAGGTAGTTGCCCAGTTTCCAGGGATGTGTTGAAGATTGTGGCAAGTGGCACGCACAACATATCTGCTCCCTCTCTAAGGACCCACGGGGAGATGTCCGGTCCCATTGCCTTTGAGGTATCGATGTCCCTTAGCAGTTTCTTCACCTCCTCCTCATCTGTATGTATGTCGTCCAACACTTGTTGGTGTATTCCTTGCTGGTGTCCCCATCTGGTCTGTCCCCCCAGAGTCCTTCCTGTCTCTACTGTAAATACTTCCTTAAATCTCGTGTTGAGCTCCTCACATACCTCTTGATCGTTTCTTGTGAGTTCTCCACCTTCTTTCCTCAGCCTTATCACCTGGTCCTTGACTGTTGTCTTCCTCCTAATGTGGCTATACAACAGTTTCGGGTCAGATTTGACTTTCGATGCTATGTCGTTTTCATACTGTCGCTGGGCCTCCCTCCTTATCTGTGCATACTCGTTTCTGGCTCTTCTACTAATCTCCTTGTTTTCCTGGGTCCTATGCCTCCTGTACCTTTTCCATTCTCTGTTGCACTTAGTTTTTGCCTCCCTACACCTTCGGGTAAACCAAGGACTCGTTTTGGTCTTCCTATTATTTCTGTTTCCCTTGGGAACAAAACTTTCCTCTGCCTCCTTGCACTTTGTTGCCACATATTCCATCATCTCGTTTACTGATCTTCCTACCATTTCTCTGTCCCACTGAACCTCCTGCAGGAAGTTTCTCATACCTGTGTAGTCCCCCCTTTTTTAGTTTGGCCTGTCCCCTTCAGTTCCTGTTACCTTCTCCACTTGTAACTCTACTATATAGTCAAAACTCAGCACCACATGATCGCTAGCTCCAAGGGGCCTCTCGTAAGTGATGTCCTCAATGTCCGAACTGCTCAGGGTGAACACAAGATCCAGTCTTGCTGGCTCATCCTCCCCTCTCTCTCTGGTTGTGTCCCTGACATGTTGATGCATGAGGTTTTCAAGTACCACATCCATCATCTTGGCTCTCCATGTTTCGGGACCCCCATGTGGCTCCAGGTTTTCCCAGTCGATCTCCCTGTGGTTGAAATCGCCCATTACCAGTAACTTTGCTCTGCTCGAGTGAGTTCTTCTTGCCACCTCAGCCAGTGTGTCCACCATCACCCTGTTGATGTCTTCGTACTCCTCTCTTGGCCTCCTGCAGTTCTGTGGTGGGTTATACATCACTCCAATGACTACTTTATGTTCTCCGGACTGAATTGTACCTACAATGTAGTCTCTTTCTCCAATCATGTCCATGCCTTCCATTTCCTCAAATCCCCATCGGTGTTTTATGAGCAGTGCAACCCCTCCTCCCCCTCTACTCCTTCTATCTTTCCTCAGGATCTGATATCCTGTTGGGAAGATTGTGTCTGTTATTGTCTCAGCGAGTTTTGTTTCTGTGACTGCTATGATGTCTGGGGATTTTTCACTGATTCTTTCATTCCACTCCTCATGTTTATTCGTTATTCCATCCGCGTTTGTGTACCAAACCTTTAGTTTCTTTTCTATCATTGTGGTCATGCAAGAATATTGGGGTTGGGGGAGGGAGAGCCTTGGTGGGGGCCTATATGGGGCTGTGGTGTAGGTGGGGTTTGTGTTGATGGGGGTGGGGTCAGAATGCCCATAAGGGACAGCTGTTGGGGTGAGGTTTGTGATATGGGGGTTGGTGGTAGAGGGAACAGTGAGTGGGTTGTAG
>NC_091383.1:12395213-12472136 GCF_038502225.1 Cherax quadricarinatus
ACATCCTCAAGACCCTATTAATATCCCCTTTATTAATACCTATCTTCCACTTATACACTTCGATCAGGTCTCCCCTCATTCTTCGTCTAACAAGTGAATGTAACTTAAGAGTCTTCAATCTTTCTTCATAAGGAAGATTTCTAATGCTATGTATTAATTTAGTCATCCTTCGCTGAATGTTTTCTAACGAATTTATGTCCATTTTGTAATACGGAGACCAGAACTGAGCCGCATAATCTAGGTGAGGCCTTACTAATGATGTATAAAGCTGCAGTAAGACCTCTGGACTTCTGTTGCTTACACTTCTTGATATAAATCCCAGTAATCTATTTGCCTTATTACGTATGCTTAGGCATTGCTGTCTTGGTTTAAGGTTTCTGCTCACCATAACCCCCAAGTCCTTTTCGCAATCTGTATGGCTAAGTTCTACATCATTTAACTTATAAGTACTAGGGTTATGGGCACTCCCAAGCTTCAGAACCTTGCATTTATCTACATTGAACTGCATCTGCCACTTTTCTGACCAAGAATAGAGTTTGTTTAAATCCTCCTGAAGTTCCATAACATCTACGTTTGAATCAATTATCCTACCTATCTTTGTGTCATCGGCGAATTTGCTCATATCACTAGTAATTCCCTCATCAAGATCATTGATATATATTATAAACAACAACGGGCCCAAGACTGATCCCTGTGGAACGCCACTTGTTACAGATCACCACTCGGATTTAACCCCATTTATGGACACTCTCTGCTTCCTGTCAGTGAGCCATGACTCGATCCACGAGAGCACTTTTCCCCAATGCCATGAGCTGCCACTTTCTTTAACAGTCTATGGTGCGGAACTCTATCAAAAGCCTTACTAAAATCTAAGTAAATAATATCAAATTCTTTATTGTGGTCAACAGCCTCAAAAGCTTTACTGAAGAAAGTTAATAAATTAGTTAGACAAGACCGGCCTCTTGTGAATCCATGCTGAGTATCATTAATCAAGCTATGCTTATCGAGATGGCTTCTTATAATCTCAGCTATAATTGACTCTAGTAATTTGCCTACAATTGAGGTCAGGCTTATTGGGCGGTAATTTGACGGTAACGACTTGTCCCCTGTTTTAAAAATAGGAGTTACATTAGCCATCTTCCACATATCAGACACTACACCTGTTTGAAGAGATAAATTAAAAATATTAGTTAATGGTTCACAGAGTTCCATTTTGCATTCCTTAAGAACCCTTGAAAAAACCTCATCAGGACCCGGCGACTTATTTTGCTTCAGTCTGTCTATCTGCTTCACAACCATCTCACTAGTGACCGTGATGTTACATAATTTATCTTCTTCTAGCCCACTGTAAAAACTAATTACTGGGATATTGTTAGTGTCTTCCTGTGTAAAAACTGAGAGAAAATAATTATTTAAAATCAAGCACATTTCATTCTCTTTGTCAGTAAGGTGCCCATAGTTATTTTTAAGGGGACCTATCTTATCTCTAACTTTTGTTCTATATACCTGGAAAAAACTTTTTGGGTTAGTTTTAGAATCCCTAGCAACTTTAATTTCATAGTACCTTTTAGCTTTTCTTATCCCCTTTTTAATGTCCCTCTTAATGTCAATATACTGATTCATAAGATGACCCTCACCTCTTTTGATACGCCTATAAATTCCTTTCTTATGCCCTAGTAGATATTTGAGCCTATTATTCATCCATTTTGGGTCATTTCTATTTGATCTAATTTCTTTATATGGGATAAACGCTCTTTGAGCAGCATGTATAGTGTTCAGAAAACTGTCATATTGATAGCTCTCTTCGTTACCCCAGTCAACAGATGATAAGTGTTCTCTAAGCCCATCGTAATCTGCTAAGCGAAAATCTGGGACTGTTACTGAGTTATCGTTACTATCGTACTTCCATTCAATGCTAAATGTAATTGATTTGTGGTCGCTAGCACCCAGTTCCTCTGAAATTTCTAAATTATTAACAAGAGATTCATTGTTTGCCATAACTAAGTCAAGTAGGTTATTTCCCCTTTTAGGTTCTGTCACAAACTGCTTCAAAAAACAATCCTGAAATACTTCTAAGAAGTCGTATGATTCTAAATTTCCAGTCAAGAAATTCCAATCAACATGACTAAAGTTAAAGTCTCCTAAAATTACTACATTATCGTGCCTTGTGGCCTTAACAATTTCCTCCCATAGTAGTTTCCCTTGGTCCCTGTCTAAGTTTGGGGGACGGTATATCACTCCTAAAATCAGTTTTTCATGCCCCTCTGAAAATTCTATCCAAACAGACTCTGTATGTGTTACTTCAGACTTAATACCCGTTTTTATGCAACAGTTCAAGCGATCTCGGACATACAATGCCACCCCACCCCCCTTCCCGATACTTCTATCTACTTGGAACAATTTAAAACCCTGAATATGACATTCCGCAGGCATGTCCCGACTTTTTGAGTTAAACCACGTCTCAGTTAAGGCAAATACATCAATGTTACCTACACTAGCAACTAATCTCAACTTGTCCATCTTATTCCTAGCACTACGGCAATTAGCATAATAAACATTGAAAGACTCTCCTTTCTCTTTACCCTTCCTGCTCATTTCTATTTTTCTACTAAACCTATTACTGTCCTTATCACCCAAGGTCCCTGGCTTTTCAGTATCTATCTCGTTCTAATTATTACTAGTTTCCCTAGAACTCGTAATATTACTACACTGGGACTTCACTGTTTTCCTGCCAAAACCCATACCACTAACTATTCCTAGTTTAAAGTCCTAACTGCTCCCTCCACTGCAGTTGCCAGTGCTCCCACCCCACACCTAGATAAGTGAACCCCATCCCTAGCATACATGTCATTTCTGCCATAGAAGAGGTCCCAGTTGTCGATGAATGTTACCGCATTTTCCTTACAGTATTTGTCCAGCCAGCAATTGACACCAATTGCCCTGGACAACCATTCATTTCCAACTCCCCTCCTTGGCAAAATACCACATATGAGAGGGTTCCCACCCTTACTTCTAATTATTTCTATTGCTGACCTATACCTGCACTAGTGTGTGCGTGTGAGTGTGTGTGTGTGTGTGTGTGTATGTGTGTGTGTGTTTGTGTGTGTGTGTGTGTGTGAATGTGTGTGTGTGTGTACTCACCTAATTGTACTCACCTAATTGTGGTTGCAGTGGTCGATACTCAGCTCCTGGCCCCACCTCTTCACTGATCACTACTAGGTCTTCTCTCTCTCTGCTTCCTGAGCATTGTTATTCCTCGCTTTAAAGCTATGTATAGTTCCTGCCTCCATTACATCATGTGCTAGGCTACTCCATTTCCTGACGGCTCTGTGACTGAAGAAGTACTTCCTAACATCCCTGTGACTCGTCTGAGTCTTCTGCTTCCAATTGTGACCCCTTGTTTCTGTATTCCTTCAATGGAACATCCTGTCTCTGTCCACATTGTCTATTCCACGCACTATTTTGTATGTTGTAATCATGTCTCCCCAGACTGTCCTGTCATCCAGTGACATCAGTCAGATTTCACTTAACCTTTCTTCGCAGGACATTCTCCTGAGCTCCGGAGGTAGCCTTGTTGCTAACCTTTGTACTTTCTCTAATTTCTTGACGTGCTTGACCAGGTGTGGGTTCCGAACGGGTGCTGTATACTCCAGTAAGGGCCTGACGTACACAGAGTACAGTGTCTTCAACAGTTCCTTACTAAGGTATCAGAATGCTATTCTCAGGTTTGCCAGACACCCATATGCTGCAGCAGTTACCTGGTTGATGTGTGCCTCCAGACACGTGCTCGGTGTTACGGCCGCCCCGAGATCTTTCTCCTTGAGTGAGGTTTGCAGCCTTTGCCCACCTAGCCTATACCCTGTCTTAGGTCTTCTTTGCCCTTCCTCAATCTTCATGACTTTGTATTTGGCAGGGTTGAAATCGAGAAGCCAGTTGCTGGACCATGTGTCCAGCCTATCCAGGTTTCTCTGTAGTCCTGCTTGATCCTCATCCTCATTCTAGCTCAATACATAGTCAGTACCAAATTCACTATATTAGACCATAGTGCAATTACTAGTGAGAGACTGGTGCTATTTTTAATTTGTATTTTTATATTATTAGACTAAACCTAGTTGTACTATAGCTCATTCTAGCTCAAAACATAGACTCAACAAAAGTCATTATATTAGACCTTAGTGCAATTCAAGTGAGAGTCTTGTTCTATTTTTAATTTGTATTTTTATATTACTAGTTTATACCTAGTTGTACTTTAGTTCATTCCAGCACAACACATAGACAACATCAACTTCATTATGTGTAGTAGTGACTATACCCTACATGACCAAAATACTCTAGCTATATACTTGTCCAAACTTCCCACCACTACAGATATCAGTACTAGAACTCAACACACAACTCAGGATATAAATAACCATAATTTAAACCTAGAAGATGATTGATCACGTTGACCCTGATCTAAACCTCCATAATCTGACACCCAATCAAAACCTATTGGAAAGTAACTGCCTTTATTACACAGCATCACAAGCCACCACTATCCTAAACAATGCTAAAAGTCTATCAGTACTTAACTACAACATCAGGTCCTTAAGCAAACACTATGATGACCTCCTGGCACTCCTTGAATCACTAAAGACACCCTTCTCCTGCATTATTCTTACTGAGACCTGGCTTAAGCAGGACACAATAGATATCTACCCTCTACCAGGATACACAGCAATTCACAACTGCAGACCAAACCAAGTTGGGGGTGGTATTGCAATCTATTACTCTAACCAATTATCTTGTGTTAGCACCACTTGCTTTAGTGATGAATATGGGGAATACATTTTTGCTAAGTTTACTGTAGAAAACCTTAAGACACCTATAACAATCGGTGCCATTTACCGGATACCTCACACAAACATCCCAAATTTCAGTGAGAAATTAAAGTCACTAATAACAAACAGACAAATGAATAAGCACCATCTTCTCTTAGCTGGAGACTTCAACATCAACCTTGGCATACTAGATGATCAGCATGTAACTGATTTTATCAACAATATGAACAACACACTTCTCATACCAACAATAACTAAACCAACCAGCCTTGCTGAGACAAGTGCAACCATAATAGACCACATATGGACCAATATACTATCCCCCCTTAAATCAGGGATAATCACAGATAGCACTACAGACCACTACCCTACCTTCCTCCTGACAAACATTAGTAAACCACCACTTGAATACAACAAAGTCTCATTTAGACTTAATGATGAGGCCTCAATAAGGAAGTTCACAGCTGACCTAGAGACTGTTGACTGGCCTACAGAATTCTCCAAGGCCAATGGTATTGATGACTGGACAGACATTTTTCTTAACAACCGGGCCGCGGGGGCGTTACTTAGACTATACAACAAACATTGTCCTATAAAAACGAAACAGATCACAAACAAACGGCTTGGTTGCCCATGGCTAACCAGCACCATTCTGAAATCCATTGACAAGAAACACCAATATGAAAAGCAAAATAGACAGGGCTTAATACACAAAGATATTCTTAAACACTATTCATCAGTTCTCACCAAAGTAATAAAGAAAGCCAAACAACTATACTACTCCAGTAGATTCACAGACACTAGAGGAGATATTAAAAAGACCTGGAAAACATTCTCTCAGATTCTAGGGACCCACAAACTAAAAAAAAACAAGAATATTGTCCTAACTAAACCTAATGAAACACCACTACATCCCACTGACACAGCTAATAAGATAAACGACTTCTTCTCAACCATAGGATCTAATCTCGCCAATAAAATCCCACATACCAATGCCCATGCTGGGGACTACCTAGATGGGAATTTCCCAAATTCCTTCTATCTTGCACCAACTGAGCCCTCGGAAGTCACCGAAATTATAGTCACTTAAAAATAACTCAGGGAATCTGTCTCATGTCCCATCATTACTGCACACGCGAGCGGCCCATGTCCTTTCACAAGCTATTTCAATACTTTTTAACAAGTCGCTAGAAACTAGCACCTTCCCGAAACTACTCAAGATGGCAAGGGTTACACCAATACATAAAGATGGTGACCCTACAGACTTAAACAACTATAGGCCAATATCAAACTTAACATTGCTATCCAAAATCTTTGAGAAACTCTTGCACAGGAGACTATATTCATTTATAACGGCACAAAACATACTCAACCCCTGCCAATTTGGATTCAGGAAAAACAAAAGCACGAATGATGCAATCATAAAAATGCTAGATCTGCTTTACACAGCATTGGAAAATAAGGAATATCCACTAGGAATTTTTATTTACCTAAGAAAAGCTTTTGACACAGTAGACCACGACATCCTACTCCACAAACTTGACCATTACGGTATAAGAGGCCATGCACTTGCTTATTTCAAATCTTACCTTACTAATAGGTATCAGTATATCACCATTAAAGACACAGCATCAACAACACGTCCACTTGATACTGGAGTTCTGCAGGGAAGTGTCCTTGGTCCCCTGCTCTTCCTCATATACATCAATGATCTTCCAAACGTATCCCAACACCTGAAACCCATTCTCTTTGCTGACGACACGACTTATGTCATCTCTCACCCTAATCTTGCCACCCTCAACACCATTGTTAACGAGGAGCTGATCAAAATATCGACTTGGATGACAGCCAATAAACTTACGCTTAACACTGACAAAACCTACTATATTATGTTTGGTAGCAGAGCAGGAGATGCACAAATTAACATTAAGATCGACAACACTCTAATTACCAGACATAATGAGGGCAAATTCCTAGGCCTATACCTTGACAACAACCTGAGTTTCAGCACCCATATCCAACACAAAACCAAAAAAGTACCCAAAACGGTTGGGATCCTCTCCAAGATACGATACTACGTGCTGCAAAATGCCTTTCTCACACTGTAACACTCACTTATTTATCCATACCTCACCTATGCTATTTGTGCTTGGGGATCAACTGCAGCAACACACCTAAAGTCAATAATAACACAACAAAAAGCTGCAGTAAGAATAATCACTAAATCCCATCCCTGGCAACACACCCCCCCACTCTTCATAGATCTAAACTTACTCCCTGTTCAGTACATCCACACTTACTACTGTGCAATCTACATCTACAGCACCTTAAACTCCAATATCAACCTTGACCTAAAACGCTTTCTTGATAGTTGTGACAGAACCTGCAAGCATAACACCAGACACAAACATCTCTACGACTTTCCCCGTGTCCGACTAAACCTTTACAAAAATTCAATGCATGTCTAAGGCCCTAAAATCTGGAACACCCTACCTGAAAACTCTAGAGCTGCAGACATATTCATCACCTTCAAAACTACCATTAGAAAACATCTTATCTCCCTGATACACCCCGTCAACTAACTACACGAATACCACTTGTTGGTTCACACTTACACTCACTCACCCATTTGACCATAAACAGAAATATTAATCTCAAATAAAATAATGAATCCTGTGATACTCCAATACTGAAACTATGTACTGTGACAAAACAAAAGCATTCACATTGCTAAACTCACAAACTAGTATTTTAGTCACTTAGCCATAATACCAACTTACCTCATAATTTGTAATATTTCAAAATTAAGAATTAAATTAAGCCTGCCCAAAATGCCTAGCCATGCCAGGTGTTCTAGTGGTACACTCTGTAATCATTATTTTACTACATGTAAACCACACAATAACTAAATTCTGTAAACTCAGCATTGTAATCCTTATAGAGAATAAACTTTGAATTTGAATTTGAATTTGAATCCTTCTCATTAGCTTCACATCAACATTGAACAGGGATACTTCAGAGTCTATCCCTTCCACCATGTCGTTCACACATATCCTAGGACTGACCCCTGTGGGACACCGCTCATCACATGAGCACACTGTGATACCTCATCATGTACCATGACCCATTGTTGCCTCCCTGTCAGGTATTCTTTGGTCCATTGCAGTACCCTTCCTGTCATACGTCCTTGATCCTCCAGCTTCTGCACTAATCTCCTGTGAGGAACTGTGTCGAAGGCCTTCCTGCAGTCCAGGAAAATGCAATCAACTCACCCCTCTCTATCATTTCATACTTCTGTTACCTTGCCATAAAACCCCAGAAGGTTTGTGACAGGATTTGCCTTCCATGAATCCATACTGGTTGTTGTTTAAAATCTTGTTTCGTTCCAGGTGCCCCACCACTCTCCTCCTGATAATCTTCTCGAAGACTTTGCATACTATACACGTCAGAGACACTGGACACTAGTTTAGTGTCTCGTTTCTGACACTTTTCTTAAAAATGGGGCTACATTTGCCGTCTTCCATACATCAGGCAGTTACCCAGTTTCAGGAGATGTATTGAAGATTGTGGTTAGTGGCACACGCAGCATCTCTGCTCCTTCCCTAAGGACCCACGGGGGGATGTTGTCCAGACCCCTCACCTTTGAGGTATCAAGGTCAATTAGCAGCTTCTGCCCCTCCTCCTCTATTGATTGTATGTCATCCAACACCTGTTTGTATATTCCCTGTTGGTGTTCCCCTCTGTGCTGTCTTTTCGGAGCCATTCCTGTCTCTACTGTAAATATTTCCTTAAATCTCATGTTGAGCTTCTTGTATACCTCTTGATCATTTCTTTTGAGTTCCCCACCTTCATTCCTCAGCCTGATCACCTGGTCTTTGACTGTCGCCTTTCTCCTAATGTGGCTAAAAAGCAGTTTCTGGTCAGACTTGACTTTCGATACTATGTCATTTTCGTACTGTCGTAGGGCCTCCCTCCTTATCTGTGCATATTCGTTTCTGGCTCTTTCACTGATCTCCTTGTTTTCCTGGGTCCTTTGCCTTCTATACCTCTTCCACTCTCTAATGCACTTAGTTTTTACCTCCCTGCATGTTTGGGTAAACCAAGGACTCGCTTTGGTCTTCCCATTGTTTCTGTTGCCTTTGGGAACACACCTTTCCTCTGCCTCCTTGCATTTTGTTGTTACATACTCCTTCATTTCATTTACTGTCTTTCCTACTATTTCTCTGTCCCACTTCACCTCCTGCAGGAAGGTCCTCATACCTGTGTAGTCCCCTCTTTTATAATTTGGCTTTTCCCATTCGACATCTGTTACCCTCTCCACCTGTAACTCTACTATGTAATCAAAACTCAGAACTACGTGGTCACTAGCTCTGAGCGGCCTCTAATATAAGAACATAAGAACATAAGAACGAAGGAACACTGCAGAAGGCCTACTGGCCCATGCGAGGCAGGTCCAAGTCTCCTACCGGCTTAAGCCAATGCACCAAACCTAGTCAGGTCAGGTCACATTGACTTAAGGGAGGAACACGGCAACCGACCTGGTAGCACAAGCTATCAGGTCTAACTCACACCCACCCACATCTAACTCTATTACCAAACCAGTACTTTCCTATATCCTTCCTGAATCTGATTTTTTCCAACTTAAAACCATTGCTGCGAGTCGTGTCTAGGCTAGATATTTTCAGCACACTATTTACATCCCCTTTATTTATTCCTGTCTTCCATTTATACACCTCAATCATATCCCCCCTAATTCTACGTCTTTCTAGAGAGTGCAGTTTCAGGGCCCTTAGTCTATCCTCATAGGGAAGGTTTCTGATACATGGGATCAACTTTGTCATCCTCCTTTGTACATTTTCCAGAGAATTTATATCCATTCTGTAATACGGTGACCAAAACTGTGCAGCATAATCTAAATGAGGCCTAACCAAGGATGTATAGAGTTGAAGAACAACCTGAGGACTCCTATTATTTATGCTTCTTGATATGAAGCCAAGGATTCTATTAGCTTTATTGCGAACACTTATGCACTGTTGTCTTGGTTTCAGATTACTGCTAACCAGAACTCCTAAATCTTTTTCGCAATCCGTAATATTAAGATCTACATTATTTAGTTTATATGTGGCATGGTTATTGTCCTGTCCAACATTTAGAACTTTGCATTTGTCTATATTAAACTGCATCTGCCACTTCTCCGACCACTGCATCAGTCTATTCAAATCTTCCTGGAGTGCTCGAATGTCCTCGTCAGAATGAATTCGACGGCCTATTTTGGTGTCATCGGCAAACTTGCCGATGTCGCTCTTTATGCCCTCATCTATGTCGTTTATGTAGATTGTGAACAGCAGGGGGCCCAACACTGACCCCTGTGGAACACCGCTCGTGACGCTTCCCCACTCTGAGTTCTCCCCATTTATGCAAACTCTCTGCTGCCTATTTGTCAACCATGCCTCTATCCAGGAAAAAATTTCTCCTCCTATTCCATGTGCATTAATTTTCCTCAATAGTCTCTGATGTGGGACCCTGTCAAAAGCCTTACTGAAGTCCATATACACAATATCATATTCATTACCATGATCTACCTCCTCAAATACCTTAGTGAAAAAAGTTAATAAATTCGTAAGGCAGGAACGCCCCTTTGTAAAACCATGCTGAGATTCGTTGATTAATTTATGCTTTTCAAGGTGGCTACGAACTGCCTCGGCAATTATTGATTCCATAAATTTTCCCACTATGGAGGTTAAGCTTATTGGTCTATAGTTCGAAGCTAAGGACCTGTCACCTGTTTTGAAAATAGGTATCACATTTGCCATTTTCCACTTATCTGGCACCATGCCAGTTTGTAGTGATATGTTGAAAAGATTAGCCAAAGGTGTGTTAAGCTCCTCTTTACATTCCTTTAGAACCCTTGCATACAGTTCATCAGGGCCTGGGGATTTGTTAGGTTTTAATTTATCTATTTGCCTAAGGACCATGTCACTTGTGACCCTAATAGTGCACAGTTTATCATCGTCCTGTTCTACATAATTTATCATTTCTGGAATATCGCTGGTATCCTCCTGTGTAAAAACTGAGAGGAAGTATGTGTTAAAAATTCTACACATTTCCTTATCACTGTCAGTGAGCTGACCCGAGGAACTTTTGAGTGGGCCTATCTTGTCCCTGATCTTACTTCTGTATACCTGAAAGAATCCTTTTGGGTTAGTCTTCGATTCTCTTGCAACTTTAACCTCATAATCTCTTTTTGCTTTTCTAATTCCCTTTTTTATTTCTCTCTTTAACTGAATATATCGATTTCTTAATTGCCCCTCTCCTCTTTTGATTTGCCTATATATGCCTCTCTTTTGACCAATCAGATATTTTAATCTATTGTTCATCCATTTAGGATCATTTTTGTTTGATCTGATTTCCCTATTTGGAACATAATTTGACTGAGCAGCTAGAACTATGCCCTGGAAAGCATCATATCGGCAACCATCACCACCTACCTGACCCTTAGTCAGGTCATTCCAGTTCAGCCCACCTAAATATTTTTTCAGTCCTATGAAATCAGCCAAGCGAAAGTCAGGGACGGAGACTTGATTGCCATTATTAGGGGAATTCCATGATATATTAAAACTGAGTGATTTGGAATCACTTTCCCCAAGCTCATCATTAACCTCAAGATTATTAATTAGTGTTTCCCTACTGGCAAGAACCAAGTCAAGGAGGTTATTTCCCCTAGTTGGCTCTGTCACAAACTGTTTTAAAAAACAATCCTGGATCTTATCAAGAAAGTCACCTGAGTAAATTTACTGTCAAATTGCTCCAGTCAATCTGTCTATAGTTGAAATCTCCCATTAGCACAACATTTTCGTATGTAGAGGCCTTACGAATTTCGTCCCATAGAAGTTTACTGCACTCCCTATCAAGATTTGGGGCCCTGTAAATCACACCCAAAATTAGTTTTTCTCGGTCCTCGAGAAGCTGTAACCAAACAGATTCAGTGGCTGACGCTTCTAATTTAATATCTTGTCTAACACAACAATTTAAATTGTCTCTGACATACATCGCTACTCCACCACCTTTCCTGTTGACCCTGTCAGTGTGGAATAATTTATAGCCTTGTATGTGACATTCAGAGGGCATCTCTCTATCTTTCAGATTGAGCCAGGTCTCTGTTATAGCAATAATATCTATGTTTCCTGCACTTGCAATTAATCTTAGCTCATCTATCTTATTTCTTACACCCCTGCTATTAGTATAGTAAACCTTAAGGGAGCTAGTCCCTTGCTGCCCTCTGCTGTCCCCCTTTGTTTGCTGACCTGATCTATTGTCTTTATTTATAACTTCATGCTGAATGCCTTTTATACATTTACTGTTTCCAACCCAAGTGTTGCAACCTGCTTGTTTCCCACACACACCCATACCTCTATCTTCCATCAGTTTAAAATCATAGGCATTTCACCAATGGCCTTCTCAATCGAGTCTGCAAGTGCTACCACCCCAGCCCCAGAGAGATGTACCCCATCCCTTGCATACATATCATGTTTGCCATAAAAGTTGTTCCAGTTGTCAATGAATGGGATTGCAAGTTCCTTGCAGTATCCGTCTAGCCAGCAATTTACACCAATTGCCCTAGACAACCATTCATTTCCAACTCCCCTTCTAGGCAAGATGCTACATATGATTGGGATCCCTCCCTTAGACTTAATGAAATCTATAGCTGACCTGTACTTATCTAGCAGCTCTTCTCTCCTACCCTTCCCAATATCATTTCCACCAGCACTGAGACAGATAATGGGATTGTTCCCATTACCTGACATGATATTATCCAGCCTGTTGACAATGTCCCCAACACCAGCTCCAGGGAAGCACACTCTATCTCTCATCTTCTTATTCCTATTATAAAAAGCACGGTCAATATATCTTACCTGAGAGTCACCAACCACAAGAATGAGCTTACCTCCATTAGCAGGGGCAGTAGTACCCTTACCTTCACTGGCCACTGAAGTACATTCATCCTGAAGAACAGAGAAGCGATTTCCTACCTTCAGATCTTCACTCTTAACTTTCCTTACTCTGATGCGCCTCCCATTACTGTGAACCACTCGCCACTTGTAGCAGGTGCTGGACTGCACCTCACTGCTGGTAGCCGTTGCTACCTCCCCAACTACAGCCTCCTCACAGCGAGAGACAGACTGCACCTCACTGCTAGAAGCCTCATTCCCCACAACTCCAGCCACCTCACACTCTCTCCCAGACCCATTGAGGTGGACCTTCAGCCTCCTAATCTCCTCCTGGAGAAGCAAGACCTCCTCCTTCAACTCTCCAACCTCAATTTTTAAAACACTACCAGAAGCTCTCTGGTAGTGTCCCTTATGTGTTGATGCATGAGGTTTTCCAGTACCACATCCACCATCTTGGCTCTCCATGTTTTGGGGCCCCCGTGAGGCTCCAGGTTTTCCCAATCCATCTCCCTATGGTTGAAATTACCCATAACCAGTGCTTTGCTCTGCATGTTTCAGCTCTTTGTGCCACCTCAGCCAGTGTGTCCACCATCGTTCTGTTGTTCTCATCATATTCCTCTCTTGGCCTCCTGCAGTTCTGTGGTGGGTTGTATACCACTGCAATGACTACGTTATGGTCCCCAGATTTAATTGTGACTGTTCTGTAGTCCCTTTCTCCACTCTCGTCCATGCCCTCCATTTCATCGAAACTCCATCGTTTGTTTATGAGCAGTGCAACCACTGCTCCCCTTCTGCTCCTCCTATCTTTCCTCAGGATCTGATATCCCGGTGGGAAGACTGTGTCTGTTATTGTCTCAGTGAGTTTCATTTCTGTGACTGCTATGATGTCCGGGAACTTCTCGTTGATTCTTTCGTGCCATTCCTCTTATTTATTTGCTATTCTGTCTGTTTGTATTCCACACCTTCAGCTTCTTGTCTATCACGGTGGATCTGGGAGAATATTGGAGTTGGGAGCCCTGGGGGTTTATGGGGGTTTGTGGTGTGGATGGGATTTGTGGTGGGGGGTGAGGGCAGAGTGCCTGTAGGGAGCTGCTGTGGCAGTGGGGTTTGTGATGTGTGGGGTGGGGGCAGAGGGAACAGTGTGTGGGTGTTGGTTGAGATTGTTCAGCTGCATTGAGGTTTTCACAGTGTATGTGGGATTTGTGGTGGGGATGGGGGCAGAGTGCCCAAGAGGGGCTGCTGTAGAGGTGGGGTTTGTGGTGGGGTGGGGGCAGAGGGAACAGTGTGCGGGTTTGGTTGAGGTTGCTCAGTTGCTTCGGGTTTACTGTGGTTAAAGTCCTTCTGTGGGTGTCTCTGAAGGGTGTATTTGTCCTTCCACCTGAGTCTGGGTTCTGCTCATCCTCATCGATGCCTCCAATTCCTCCTTTCGTTTTGTACCCTCTCTCTCAGTCTCGTCTTTCCTCCTGTGTTCTGTTGTGATCAAGGTACACGCTCTGGTACTCTGAATTGTCCCTCAGTTGTGGTTTCTCCTGCAGGACCCTGGTTCAAGCTGATTCTGCCTTGAAGACTACATTGACAGGCCGTCTCCTTCTGCGTGCAACCCACCCAATTCTCCGAAAAATTGCCACCTGGGTCATGTTTCCCTCTCCTATTGCTTTCAAGATACCTTCGATCGCTTTATTCTCCCCCTGGATTCTTTCTTCATAGGTTTACCCTTCAAATTCTTGGAGCCCATAGACAAACATTGACCTCTCCCTCTCCTCCTCCTACTGTGTCTCTCTTTGCGTCCTCTGAGGTGTTTTATTTCCTTCCATTGAGATGTTCCTGCCTTCAACCCCTGGCCTTGCTGCAGCACCTATGCTCAGTGGACTGTCTTCCCTGCTCAACTGTTCCCTGCTACTGTAGTTGACTGTTAGAGTCTCTGCATAAGTCTTGTCTCCTGCATTGACTGCAGGCTTAACGATTGGTCTTTCTGTGCTCATCTTGTCCTGAATCCCTACTGCCCCCTCGTCTGTGACTGGTATAGAAGTCCCTGATGTCATCCCTGTGCTGTCATTTGTCTCTCTATTCTGTTTCAGGTTTTTTAGCTCCTCTTCTAAGCACTTTATCTTAACTTCTGCTGCTAAGACTTGTAGTCCCCACTTTCTGCTCTCTTCAGCTATCCTCTCCTCCATTACCCTGCCGAGCTCAGCTAGCTTCCTTCCCCACTCTTCCTCCTTTTTGTGAGCTCTACTTTCCAGTCTTCCCTCCCAGGTTCCTCCCTCCTGGGTTTGACCTTCAGACCCCTGGGTCTCCGCCCTCTTGGGTTACCTGGAGTTTACCTGGAGTTTACCTGGAGAGAGTTCCGGGGGTCAACGCCCCCGCGGCCCGGTCTGTGACCAGGCCTCCTGGTGGATCAGAGCCTGATCAACCAGGCTGTTGCTGCTGGCTGCACGCAAACCAACATACGAGCCACAGCCGGGCTGATCAGGAACTGACTTTAGGTGCTTGTCCAGTGCCAGCTTGAAGACTGCCAGGGGTCTGTTGGTAATCCCCCTTATGTGTGCTGGAGGCAGTTGAACAGTCTCGGGCCCCTGACACTTATTGTATGGTCTCTTAACGTGCTAGTGACACCCCTGCTTTTCATTGGGGGGATGATGCATCGTCTGCCAAGTCTTTTGCTTTCGTAGTGAGTGATTTTCGTGTGCAAGTTCGGTACTAGTCCCTCTAGGATTTTCCAGGTGTATATAATCATGTATCTCTCCCTCCTGCGTTCCAGGGAATACAGGTTATTACAACCCAGGATTTCAAATGGCCTGTTACCCCGGGTGTAATGGGAGCAAATAAACACAGTAGAAAAAGTTTAGACTTATTTTATCCTTCACCAATTTATAACAGCAATATGTACACTATGTACAGAGATAAGTATAGTGCACTCCACGGTAAGCAAAGCAGAAATAGAAGCCACAAGATAGCAGACCGTGCTTCAACCAGCTCTAGAATGGGAATGACAAGGGCAGACAGGAGAGCGGTATCCACATAACCTCTGCGATTGCCAATCCCACCTTCTTATTGGCTAGAACCTGGTCACTAGTTGAACGATGGGGCCCCATCACCAACTCTTAGCAACCTGGTTCGCTGGTTGGGGGAGATAGCCTGTAAATGAGGGTGTGTCCATGCGCCGAATAAAGGTTACGTACTCTTTGCATGCCACACCCCCACCCCCGAGAAGGCTCAGGATTAGGCTGCCACCTCCCAGTGGTAACCGTGCCGCCATGGCACGAAATAATGGGACCGCCTATCCTCTCCACCATCCAACTCTTAGATAGAGCTCAGCTTTCCTAGTGACCAAAAGCCAAACCCTAAACTCAGAGCGAGACAGCAGTCAGATAGGCCAACATAGGTCCAAGATACAAGCGGATGGTAGCCCGTATCCCCTCACTAAAAAAAAACCCCACATCAGGGGGATAAAAAAAAGAGCTTGAAAGGGGGTTACCACAAATACATCCTAACCTAAATAAAATATTAAACTAGACTCTTGACAAAGAGTCTGCCAACACATTTTCTTTGCCGGCAATATATTTAATTTTTATGTTGTAGGGCTGCAGCCTGAGCGTCCAACGCATAAGCCTTGTGTTGTGATTCTTCATGGCTTGGAGATAGACTAACGGGTTGTGATCACTGTAGACTGTGACCACCTGCGATGTCTGGCCCACATAAACATCGAAATGCTCCAAAGCCAGTACCAGCGCGAGGGCTTCTTTTTCAATGGTAGAGTAAGCTCTCTGATGTGGCTGGAACTTGGCTGAAAAGTATGCGATTGGCTGCAGCTCCTTATTCCCGATTTGTAATAGTACCGCCCCAACCCCAGACTCACAAGCATCAACCTGTAATGAAAAAGGTTTGGAGAAGTCTGGAGACAGGAGAATGGGTGCAGAGCACAATAATCTTTTTGCTTTATTAAAAGCAGTGTTACAATCTGAAGTCCAAATAAAGGGAACTTTATGACTGGTAAGAGAGGTAAGAGGGGCTACAATATCTGAGAAATTCTTACAGAATCTTCTGTAAAATCCGATCATGCCTAGGAAACGTTGAAGAGATTTCCTATCATGAGGAACTGGATATTCTTTAATCGAAAGAACTTTAGCAAGTTTAGGTGCAACATTACCACTACCTACTTCATGGCCTAGAAAAGTGACAGTGGCCTGGCCAAAGGAAGATTTAGATAAATTAACTGTTAATTGGGAATTCTTAAAGGTCTCAAACAGAGCTTTAAGTCTAAGTAGGTGTTGATCCCAAGTATCAGACACCACAACAATATCATCTAGGTATGCTGCCGTGCCTTCAAGTCCTTTAATAGCCTGATGGATGAGTTTCTGGAATGAAGAGGGGGAATTTTTCATTCCGAAGGGGGTATCTGTATACTGATAATGACCTCCTGGAATTACGAAGGCAGAGATTTCCTTCGCCTTATCTGTCAAAGGTACCTGATAGTAACCTTTAAGGAGATCTAATTTGGACACAAAAGTAGCCTTACCCACAAAGTCAATTACGTCATCCAGACGAGGAAGAGGGTAAGCATCTGTAATTGTGACCTCGTTCACTTTACGGTAGTCTGTGCACATACGAAACCCTCCATCAGCCTTTTTTACTAGGATGCACGGTGAAGCCCATGGACTAGATGACTCCTCCACTAAACCATGTTCTAACAAGAAGTCTACTTCCTGCTGAAGTAGCCTTTGCTTTTCAGGATTAGCTCTGTAGGGGGAGAGTTTAATTGGTTTAGATTTTCCCACATCTACATCATGGTAACCTAACGTACATTTTTTCGGCACATCCGAAAAAATATTAGGATATGACTGTAGAAGCTCAGTTAAATTTGTTGCTTGTATTTCAGATAATCCATCCATTAACGGGCTAGGATCCTTGAGGAGGACAGAATTTGAAAGTTTAGTATTAATTTCAGAGATAGAGTGCAAAGAGTCAGAGTCGTCCTCAGAGGTAGAGGACAGAGTCATTACTGGGACTTTATCTGGTGTATGAAAGGCCTTGATTTGATTAATGTGGTAAGTTTTTGTTTTTGAGGTCTTATCAATGGGAGCTACCACATAATTTAAATCAGATAATCTACTTACTATCTGCATAGGTCCCGTAAATCTAGCTTTCAAGGTGTGGCCAGGTATAGGTTCCTGCACCAACACCTTGTCTCCTGGATGGAAGGAGCGGAATTGTGCACTTCTGTCATACCTCTGTTTCATCTTACTTTGAGCTGTCTTTAGGTTAGCCTTGGCTAACTCACGTGCCACCTGCAACCTTGAAGACGGGTTGTAGAGTGTTGAGCTTACGTCTTCTCCCATCCATCCTTCTTTGAGCACCCGAAGAGGACCTCGTACATTGTGCCCAAAGATCAGCTCAAACGGACTATACCCTGTAGACTCTTGCACCGTCTCCCGTAATGAGAACAGCAACAAAGGTAGAGATTCATCCCAATCTGTCGGAAAGTGCATGCAAAAACTTCTCATCATTGTTTTTAATGTCTGGTGGAATCTTTCCAAGGCGCCTTGGGACTGAGGATGATAGGCAGTGGATAAGTTGTGAATTATCCCTAACCTAGTTAATACTTCCCTAAATGCTTTGGCAGTGAAGTTAGTACCTTGATCACTTTGTATAGTTTTAGGAATGCCAAAACAAGAAATGAATTTTGTTAAAGCTTTGAGAATAGCTTTAGTATTGATACTACGCATAGGGATTGCTTCAGGATATCTGGTTACTTTATCCATAATTGTAAATAAATACTGGTTTCCAGACTTTGACTTAGGTAGTGGACCTACACAATCTATAATTAAATCTGCAAAAGGTTCTCCATCTGCAGGTATGGGTTGGAGAGGTGCAGGTTTAATGGAATGTCCAGGTTTTCCAACTTGCTGACATTCTCGGCAACACCTAATATGATTCTTCACATCTTTCTTTAATTTTGGCCAATAAAATTCTTTTGTGATTCTATACAAGGTTTTTGTAATTCCTAAGTGACCTCCTAATGACGTATTATGAGCTATATTTAATATCCGAGGTCTATACTTGGTTGGAACCACTAACCTGTCGTATAATTGCCGGCCCTCTGTCTCCTTACCAGTCTCAGTGCAGACCAAATAATCATTTTTAACTTCATACTTGACTGGATGACCCAAAGAGGATTTACCCATGGCTGCCTCAAAAGCGAATTTTAAAGAAGGGTCCTTTCGTTGTTCCTCCCGGAAGGACAGTCCCTCGGGCATGGAAACAGAGACATCTGGCAATCCTGCAACCTGGGAATAGGAAGGCTTGATCGGGGTCTGTTCACTTGATCTACGAGGCTCTGGCCAGTTTTCCTCGTAAAACAATGTGGCTATTCCGAGATCGGAGTCGTCCAAGGATAGGTCAACATTCTCTCCAGACAACCCTTGGGATGTTGCCCGAGTTATGGCCAACACCGGAGAAGAATTAATCATTATAGGTTCAGGACACGAACTAACAGTAGTAATGTTATTACCCAGTAATAACATAGCATTTTTCATGGGGAATCCTTTTGAGACACCTACAGTCAAGTACCCAGTGTAATATTTGCACTGTACATAAATTTTATGCAAAGGAACAGAATATATAGCTCCTCCATATGCTTCCAATAAAACAGAGGAATTCAAAGAAGTATTCTCTGAAAGGGGTAATATTCCCTCTCTTACAAGTGAGCAATATGCTCCAGTATCTCTAAAGGTATTTACTTTAGTTGGTTCTGAGTTTTCCTGAAGGGAAATAAGACTTTCGCAATAATAAGGGGCCATACCTTTTTCTACTTCTCTAGGGGACATGTTACTAGGGATATTAGAGATTTTCCCAATGGGTTGAGGTTTTTGGGGGCAGTTGGAACTGATGTGACCTACTTTATTGCACCTGAAGCAGACGACAGGCTTGCCCTTTACTCCCTGATGACGTTGCAAGTGGTGTCGTTCTGGCTGGTGCCTCTCTGGATATTGTTGTCGAGATGCTCCATAAGTAGTTTGCCTCTCCGCAGGGGGACCATATGTTGAGAAGCGTGGCTCACCAGGTGACTTGGTTGGATGACGTAGACGCTCTCCCTCCGGCTGGCACTTCATTCTCCAATGTTGTCGATCTCTGCTCACGCCAGACTGTTGAAAAGAGAGATGGGACCGCTCGGACAAGGAGCGGTTCGTTTCGAAGGTATCAGCCAACCTGGCCGCCTCCAATGCAGTGGTTAAGTCACGATCCTGCAGAAAGACACGAACCTCTGGTCCCACAGACTCCAGCAGGTTATCAATCAGAATAAGCTGCACCAGCTCCTCAAAGTTAGAGACACCACTCGCTTTATACCAGCTGGTAAAAGCTTTGGTTTGCTGTCTCACAAAGTCCACCAGGGATTGACCAAGCTGCCGCCTGTTCAATTTGAAGGTCTTACGATATTTAGCTGGGATACATGTATATGCTCCCAACACTGTGGTCTTCACTACTTGATAATCAGAGAATTCAGCGTCAGTTAATACCGACGTAAATTCCTGTGCCTTACCCAATAATGCTGTATGAACCAACGCTGCCCAGTGCTGTTCCGGCCACCTCAAGGCTCGAGCCTGATTTTCGAAGCTTTCGAAAAATTGCTCTGGTTCGGCCTCATTGAAGCGGGGAACAAGCTGTACTGCTTTTTGTAAACTGAAATCGTTTACAGAATGCGAAAACTGCCTCCTTTCTCTTTCCCTATCAAATTCTTCCCTTGCGAATGCTCTCTGTTCCCTAGTTTGCTCCAGCGTGATTTTTGCCAGCTCAAGTGCCAACGACGCTGATTCACCTCGAGACAACCCAGCTGCACCATACTGACCATTTTGCTCCGTAGGTGTATCATCTTCCTCATGCGAGAACATAAGAGTTTTTGCCCCAGCTCCCGTAGAGGGAGGAGTTTGATGTGCCATCTCTTCTTCAATAAGTTTGTCAGCAATAAGTGAACGCATTTGCGCAGCTGTGAGAGTGCGTTTATAGGGAATGCCAATGGAACGAGCAATTTGCCAACAACGCTGTAGGGACAATTTAGGTAGGTTATGCAAAGTATATGCCGACACCAGGCGTCTGACTCGTCTAGGTGGCATAAGTTATTCGCTATGCACAGTACGAATACCCCAACGTAACACGTTAATTTGCAGAACACGCTTAGCTATGCACAGTACGATTGCAGAATACGCATACAAGCAAAGCCGACTGCACACAAGATTGACCGTAGCGAAGCGAGCACACTGAACAAGCTAGTAGCGAGCTGTTGAACGATCACACAATAGCAAGGCTGATCATAAGCAACTGACACGCAAAATTTGTAAAGCGAAGCGAGACAGCAAGCTACACAATGTTCCTGCTACAAGCTTCACCCTAAGCTCAACCGTTTCTCTAAGTCCAGCTCCAGATCCCGGACAGGCCCCCATATTACAACCCAGGATTTCAAATGGCCTGTTACCCAGGGTGTAATGGGAGCAAATAAACACAGTAGAAAAAGTTTAGACTTATTTTATCCTTCACCAATTTATAACAGCAATATGTACACTATGTACAGAGATAAGTATAGTGCACTCCACGGTAAGCAAAGCAGAAATAGAAGCCACAAGATAGCAGACCGTGCTTCAACCAGCTCTAGAATGGGAATGACAAGGGCAGACAGGAGAGCGGTATCCACATAACCTCTGCGATTGCCAATCCCACCTTCTTATTGGCTAGAACCTGGTCACTAGTTGAACGATGGGGCCCCATCATCAACTCTTAGCAACCTGGTTCGCTGGTTGGGGGAGATAGCCTGTAAATGAGGGTGTGTCCATGCGCCGAATAAAGGTTACGTACTCTTTGCATGCCACACAGGTTTAGGAACCTCAAGCGCTCCCAGTAATTGAGGTGTTTTATCTCCGTTATGCGCGCCGTGAAAGTTCTCTGTACATTTTCTAGGTCGGCAATTTCACCTGCCTTGAAAGGCGCTGTTAGAGTGCAGCAATATTCCAGCCTAGATAGAACAAGTGACCTGAAGAGTGTCATCATGGGCTTGGCCTCCCTAGTTTTGAAGGTTCTCATTATCCATCCTGTCATTTTTCTAGCAGAAGCGATTGATACAATGTTATGGTCCTTGAAGGTGAGATCCTCCGACATGATCACTCCCAGGTCTTTGACGTTGGTGTTTCGCTCTATTTTGTGGCCAGAATTTGTTTTGTACTCTGATGAAGATTTAATTTCCTCATGTTTACCATATCTGAGTAATTGAAATTTCTCATCGTTGAACTTCATATTGTTTTCTGCAGCCCACTGAAAGATTTGGTTGATGTCCACCTGGAGCCTTGCAGTGTCTGCAATGGAATACACTGTCATGCAGATTCGGGTGTCATCTGCAAAGGAAGACACGGTGCTGTGGCTGACATCCTTGTCTATGTCGGATATGAGGATGAGGAACAAGATGGGAGCGAGTACTGTGCCTTGTGGAACAGAGCTTTTCACCGTAGCTGCCTCGGACTTTACTCTGTTGACGACTACTCTCTGTGTTCTGTTAGTGAGGAAATTATAGATCCATCGACCGACTTTTCCTGTTATTCCTTTAGCACGCATTTTGTGCGCTATTACGCCATGGTCACACTTGTCGAAGGCTTTTGCAAAGTCTGTATATATTACATCTGCATTCTTTTTGTCTTCTAGTGCATTTAGGACCTTGTCGTAGTGATCCAATAGTTGAGACAGACAGGAGCGACCTGTTCTAAACCCATGTTGCCCTGGGTTGTGTAACTGATGGGTTTCTAGATGGGTGGTGATCTTGCTTCTTAGGACCCTTTCAAAGATTTTTATGATATGGGATGTGAGTGCTATTGGTCTGTAGTTCTTTGCTGTTGCTTTACTGCCCCCTTTGTGGAGTGGGGCTATGTCTGTTGTTTTTAGTAACTGGGGGATGACCCCCGTGTCCATGCTCCCTCTCCACAGGATGGAAAAGACTCGTGATAGGGCCCTTCTTGCAGTTCTTGATGAACACAGAGTTCCATGAGTCTGGCCCTGGGGCAGAGTGCATGGGCATGTCATTTATCGCCTGTTCGAAGTCATTTGGCGTCAGGATAACATCGGATAGGGTTGTGTTAATCAAATTTTGTGGCTCTCTCATAAAAAATTCATTTTGATCTTCGACTCTCAGTCTGGTTAGCGGCTTGCTAAAAACTGAGTCATATTGGGACTTGAGTAGCTCACTCATTTCCTTGCTGTCATCTGTGTAGGACCCATCTTGTTTAAGTAGGGGCCCAATACTGGACGTTGTTCTCGATTTTGATTTGGCATAGGTGAAGAAATACTTTGGGTTTCTTTCGATTTCATTTATGGCTTTTAGTTCTTCCCGCGATTCCTGACTCCTAAAGGATTCTTTTAGCTTAAGTTCGATGCTTGCTATTTCTCTGACCAGTGTCTCCCTACGCATTTCAGATATATTGACCTCTTTTAGCCGCTCTGTTATTCTTTTCCGTCGCCTGTAAAGGGAGCGCCTGTCTCTTTCTATTTTACATCTACTCCTCCTTTTTCTTAGAGGAATAAGCCTTGTGCATACATCGAGTGCCACCGAGTTAATCTGTTCTAGGCATAAGTTGGGGTCTGTGTTGCTTAGTGTATCTTCCCAGCTTATATCGGTTAGGACTTGGTTTACTTGGTCCCACTTTATGTTTTTGTTATTGAAGTTGAATTTGGTGAATGCTCCCTCGTGACTAGTCTCATGTCGGTCTGGGGCTCCACGCATACATGTCTGAACCTCAATTATGTTGTGATCTGAGTATATTGTTTTTGATATGGTGACATTTCTTATCAGATTATCATTGTTAGTGAAGATGAGGTCTAGTGTATTCTCCAGTCTAGTAGGCTCTATTATTTGCTGGTTTAAATTGAATTTTGTGCAGAGATTTAGAAGCTCGTGTGAGTGTGAGTTTTCATCAGAGCTGCCTCCTGGTGTTATTACTGCAACAATATTATTTGCTATATTCCTCCATTTTAGGTGCCTTAAGTTGAAATCCCCCAGGAGCAAGATGTTGGGTGCAGGAGCTGGAAGATTTTCCATACAGTGGTCAATTTTTAACAGCTGTTTCTGGAATTGCTGGGTTGTTGCATCTCGAGGCTTGTAGACTACCACAATGACTAGGGTTTGGTTCTCGACCTTTACTGCTAAAATTTCCACTACATCATTTGAGGCATTAAGCAATTCTGTGCAAACAAGTGACTCTGCAATGTACAGGCCAACCCCCCCCTTTTTCCTGTTCACTCTGTCACATCTGTATAGGTTGTAACCTGGGATCCATATTTCGTTGTCCAAGTGATCCTTTATGTGGGCCTCAGTGAAAGCCGCGAACATTGCCTTTGCCTCTGCAAGCAGTCCACGGATGAAAGGTATTTTGTTGTTTGTTGCTGGCTTTAGACCCTGTATTTTTGCAAAGAAGAATGTTATTGGACTGGTGGTATTGTTGGTACTGGGGGGGGATTTTTTTTCCGGCATTAGTATCTGTATCTGTTGGTTTGGAGTGGAGGCCATCGACTGTGGTTCCACTCCAGGAATGACTGGATTTGGTGTACGATTTCTGCCATTTCCTGCCAGTTTTTTTTCCTTCCTGGCACTAAAAAACCTCTCCCTCTTGAGTGGCTGTGGCTACCCAGGTTTTCCCATGGCCTGGAAGTTTTGTATCTTTTTGTCCCCTTTAGATGGTATGCCTGGCAATTTAAGTTATAGCACAGTCTTTCCTGTACTGAAGAGGTACACAGTTCAGGGTGAAAAAGCTTACAGGAAGGGAGTTTGCATTTTCCTGTTGTCATATGGGCATGGCATTTCCTAGGGTGGTCATAGTTGCACGTCCCATCTGTTTTTCCAGATTTCCCATGCCATTTGTTTTTTACCACGAAAAGGAGCTTGTGTGTGAGAGAGAGAGGGATAGAGAGAGAGGGAGACAGAATGCTGGGAAGAAGGCTAGGGATAAAGAGTGGGGAGGGAGGGGAGATAGGGGAGGCCAAGGGAGGAAAGGGAAGGTGAATGGAAGGTGTGTGTGAGGAGGGGAGGGAGAGAACGAGAAGTGGATAGAGAAGATAGAAAGGAAGAGATAATGGGGAAAGATGGAAAGAGAGGGAGAGAGAGAAATTTAGAGAGAGAGAGAGAGAGAGAGAGAGGGCTTGTGACTGGATGTCCAGTGGTGGGTAGGGGAGGTAGTTGGTATGTGGTTGAGGGGTAGCTGTTACTGTGTATGTACTCACCTATTTGTACTCACCTATTTGTGGTTGCAGGGGTCGAGTCATAGCTCCTGACCCCGCCTCTTCGCTGATTGCTACTAGGTCCTCTCTCTCCCTGCCCTATGAGCTTTATCATACCTCGCCTTAAAACTATGTATGGTTCCCACCTCCACTACGTAACTTTCTAGGCTATTCCATGGTCTGACTACTCTATGACTGAAGAAATACTTCCTAACATCCCTTTGATTCATCTGAGTCTTCAACTTCCAATTGTGACCTCTTGTGCCTGTGTCCCTTCTCTGGAACATCCCGTCTTTGTCCACCTTGTCTATTCCATGCAGTATTTTATATGTCGTTATCATGTCTTCCCTGACCCTCCTGTCCTCCAGTGTCGTCAGGCCGATTTCCCTCAACCTTTCTTCGTAGGATAATCTCCGTAGCTCTGGGACTAGTCTTGTTGTAAACCTTTGCACTTTCTCTAGTTTCTTGACGTGCTTGACTAGGTGTGGATTCCAAACTGGTGCTGCATACTCCAGTATGGGCCTGACGTAAATGGTATACAGAGTCTTGAACAAATCCTTACTGAGGTATCGGAATGCTATCCGTAGGTTTTCAAAGGCGCCCATATGCTGCAGCAGTTATCTGATTGATGTGCGCCTCAGGAGATATGCTCAGTGTTATACTCACCCCCAGATCTTTTTCCTTGAGTGAGGTTTGCAGTCTTTGGCCATCTAAACTATATTGTGTCTGCAGTCTTCTTTGCCCTTCCCCAATTTTCATGACTTTGCATTTGGCAGGGTTAAACTCAAGGAGCCAGTTGCTGGACCAGACTTGTAGCCTGTCCAGGTCTCTTTGTAGTCCTGCCTGATCCTCATCCAGTTTGATTCTTCTCATTAACTTCGCATCATCTGCAAACGAGAACACTTCTGAGTCTATCCCTTCCGTTATGTCGTTCACATATACCAAGAACAGCACAGGTCCTAGGACTGATCCCTATGGAACGCCGCTTGTCACAGGTGCCCACTCTGACACCTCGTCACGTACCATGACTCGTTGGTGCCTCCCTGTCAGGTATTCCCTGATCCATTGCAGTGCCTTTCCTGTTATGTGTGCCTGATCCTCTAGCTTTTGCAGTAACCTCTTGTGTGTGTGTGTGTATGTGCCCTCATTTCTAAGTACTCATACTGCTAATAAATACCAGTAGTAATACCAGTAATTCTAAAACTTACCAATAGTAATTTTAACACTTATCAATTCTACTTATAAAATAGGGAAATTAGCTAAGTTCTAAAACTTAACCTCTCTCAACTTCTACAAGTGTCTACCCTTTTGTGTGTGTGATGTTACCCCTCCCTAGACTGCTTCCCTCTCCTCACACTCTCATCAACCCTGTCTCCACCTTATCTATGCTGTTTCTACTCTAATTCTGGTAATAGCTTGCAGGAGTGAGTGACCAGTATCTAACAGTGATGTAGAGACTACAATCTTACAAGATGCAACCACAGTAGGTGAGAAGTACTTGTGCTGGCAGCGGGGCGATGATAAGTTGCCAGATACTGATGACATAGTTGTAGGCCTTGTATCACTGTTTTGAAAATCTTTCACCCATGATGTTTATAATCATATATGCTCATATGTCCTGTGTTCCTCAAGTTATCTCACTTTTTACTTATGATAGAATACACTTCATATTCTGTGAGCTACACTTTATATTTATAATGGCACACAGCCTGTTGTGATGTCACTGCTTCAGCAGGCCTACTCCTGCCACCTTCCCTTGTTATATATTTTATTTTTCCTTTCTCCTTTTGCTTATTAACTTTTTCACTCTCACTATATGCTGCCCCACATTTCACTTGTTAACCAATCTTCTTGAACACCCGCTTCCACACTCGCTCTGATCTTTGTATATTTGAATCTGTGTGGCAACAGGTTCCAATAAGGCCCCTAACTGTTTGGAACTTTGAAATATTGATGATTTTAGGCTTCCTCTCGACTTTTTTTAACTAATAAATTTGGTTATCAGTCGTAGAGTTGCTCACTGACGTTGTCACTACCACTGGTTACTGCTAGCATTTACTGTTCACCTTAAAAATACTAAGGTTATCGTAGCCTTGTGCCCCCACGGCTGTGTGTGTCGGCTCTCTGTGTGTGTGCGTTTGTGTGTCTGTCTGATAGGGAGGAGGAGTGAGGGTTTTTGTAAGGGTGTGTAATGGAAGGGAAGTGAGTTTATGTTAGGGTGTGTGATGGATGGAGTTTGTGTGTATAAGGAAGGAAGGAATTGAGTGTGCATGAAGGGTGGTGGCATTCTTTGTATTGGTACCTGGATCATCTGGGGTTGTGGTGATCCACCCTCCTGAGTCCCAGAGGGTGGCTTTGTGTATCCTTAGGGAGACGAGTGTACCTCTGCAGGCTGCTTGTCGAAGGGGTTATAACTTGGTGTGGGCTTCCGATCACCATTTCTTTTGTTTGCAGAGGTGGCTCAGTGTATGTGAAGATGCTATCCTGGATTCGTGGTTTACCTGCACGTAGGGTAGGGTAGAGCACAGGTTCCATGTAGAACCTTCACTACCGGCCACACCGAGGGTCCTCTTGGACACAGAAGGGGATATACAATCATTTTCATTTCTTGTTTTATTGAACAAAAAGAATCATATCATGGAGTCCCATGTCCATGGAATCTCTCATCCTGCGGCATCTTCCAATGACCCTGAAAAGTCAATGGGCCATTCTTTGGATCCCCCAAAAAAACCTCCACTTTCCTCTTATTAGGAGATTTTAATGCTCATCATTTCATCTTGGGTGGATGCTCCTGTGACTCTTGAAGGTCAGTTAATGGATTTTCTCGCTTCATTTTCCCTTCCTCTTTTAATCCTAGAATAGTCACTTATACATACTACTAAATCTAACTAATGTATAAAATCACTGGTTCTGTGCCAGAACTACCTGGAATTCATTACCTTTGTAACTTGTTCAGCTATCATAACTTTGGGGCAAGGTGCCTGGTTCCATTATGTACCTCTGTAGTCAATATTTTGACTATGGATATGGGGTGCATAATAAAGATATTAAATTATCTTAGTGAAAAGGAAAAGTGGGGTATTGATGGAAAAAACAACCTGGAAGGTCGATGTTTGAAGCAGCGACAACATTGCAGCTCTGCACTCACAGGAATGAAGTGGGCAGTGTTGAGGCAGGGGAAGACATAGTTGACTAGTTCCACTATTCAGGGACGAGGTTCTCTTGACAACACAGGAAAAGAAAGAAAAGTAGAAAGAGAAATTAGGCTGAAATTGGCAGGAGCCACACAAAACATGTAGATGTCAAGCCTACAGATGGCGCTGGTATGCGATGTAGATGAAACGAAGGCTGGGAAATTCAGGCACCAGATTTCCGCTCTGCCAGAGAAACGGGAAGAAAAAAATAAGCTCTATTAGAGACTTAGAACCCTTACACAGATTTCACCACTGATATCTATAAATATTGTGCTTTGTCTCTCGTGCCAAAACATTTCGCCTAATGAATGTTGTCAATGTGTTTTTGTTTTATTCCTCAGTCTGTCTGTATTGGTATATTGTGTAAAATTAACAACAATAACCATATTCTTATCTCTAGTGGCCCCTGATGGAACAGTCTTTATGACCAACACACATATGTCAGGCAGCTCAGCACAAGAATTTGTTGTCTCTGACGTTGTTTCCTGGACCTTCTACATTTACAGCTTCCAACGTTTTCTACCCACGATCTTCAGTTTCTTGCTGCTGATCTCATCGTAGCTATTGGTCTTCCGTTCCTTGTTCCGGGAATGACTCCTACTCACTTTTCTAAGATGCAAAATGTTCTTTCCAGCCTCGTTTAGCTCCACGTTAACCAGAAAGCATCATTACTAATAGTTAAGATTAACTATCATTTCCATTTCAGTAGGCCAAGAGGAATTTGAAGCTTCCTCGGAAGATGAAGATCTCGTCTTCCTAGTTAAAGTTCTGATGTGTAGTCATTCAAGAATCCTTCGTCTCTGGGTGTTTTCTTTCTTGACAATGAGGTGTGCATGTCTACTAATTAACCAACTGATTGTTGGAGCTTCCATGTGAAACACAGGCATTATTCAAGTAGTTTATTCTGCTGGTATATTGATGTGTGTAGGTCTCTGGATGTTTCTTCATAAGTTTGTGGTCATAATCGTTGCAAATCGGAATTGAGGAAAACTGCCATAGAAATATTGGCCTATTAAGCAAGTTCGTCTCACATCCAAACATTTTTAATAATATTTTTGTACCGGACTCATCACCTTACTATGATCCCAATATAGAAGCTTATTCTACTTCTCCAGGTTTATTTCTTCTACTTGCTAAAGTTCACTGTTTGTGCCAACTGTCCCAAGTAAACCATTATGTTACACTGCATTACTCTCTTTTTTCCCAAGTTCTACATATGCTACAAGTGTGAAATTTCACAACTTCTTTCCTTCCCCAGCAGACTCACGTCTTCAACAGTAATTTCATAACTTCTTTCCTTCCCCAGCAGACTCACGTCTTCAACAGTAATTTCGTAACTTCTTTCTTTCCTAAGCAGACTCACGTCTTCAACAGTAATTTCGTAACTTCTTTCCTTCCCCAGCAGACTCACGTCTTTAACAGTAATTTCATAACTTCTTTCCTTCCTCAGCAGACTCACGTCTTCATCAGTAATTTCGTAACTTCTTTCCTTCCCCAGCAGACTCACGTCTTCGACAGTAATTTCATAACTTCTTTCCTTCCCCAGCAGACTCACGTCTTCATCAGTAATTTCGTAACTTCTTTCCTTCCCCAGCAGACTCACGTCTTCAACAGTAATTTCGTAACTTCTTTCCTTCCCCAGCAGACTCACGTCTTCAACAGTAATTTCATAACTTCTTTCCTTCCCCAGCAGACTCACGTCTTCAACAGTAATTTCATAACTTCTTTCCTTCCCCAGCAGACTCACGTCTTCAACAGTAATTTCATAACTTCTTTCCTTCCCCAGCAGACTCACGTCTTCAACAGTAATTTCATAACTTCTTTCCTTCCCCAGCAGACTCACGTCTTTAACAGTAATTTCATAACTTCTTTCCTTCCCCAGCAGACTCACGTCTTCAACAGTAATTTCATATCTTCTTTCCTTCCCCAGCAGACTCACGTCTTCAACAGTAATTTCACAACTTCTTTCCTTCCCCAGCAGACTCACGTCTTCAACAGAAATTTCACAACTTCTTTCCTTCCCCAGCAGACTCACGTCTTCAACAGTAATTTCATAACTTCTTTCCTTCCCCAGCAGACTCACGTCTTCAACAGTAATTTCATAACTTCTTTCCTTCCCCAGCAGACTCACGTCTTCAACAGTAATTTCGTAACTTCTTTCCTTCCCCAGCAGACTCACGTCTTCAACAGTAATTTCATAACTTCTTTCCTTCCCCAGCAGACTCACGTCTTCAACAGTAATTTCACAACTTCTTTCCTTCCCCAGCAGACTCACGTCTTCAACAGTAATTTCATAACTTCTTTCCTTCCCCAGCAGACTCACGTCTTCAACAGTAATTTCATAACTTCTTTCCTTCCCCAGCAGACTCACGTCTTCAACAGTAATTTCATAACTTCTTTCCTTCCCCAGCAGACTCACGTCTTCAACAGTAATTTCATAACTTCTTTCCTTCCCCAGCAGACTCACGTCTTCAACAGTAATTTCATAACTTCTTTCCTTCCCCAGCAGACTCACGTCTTTAACAGTAATTTCATAACTTCTTTCCTTCCCCAGCAGACTCACGTCTTCAACAGTAATTTCGTAACTTCTTTCCTTCCCCAGCAGACTCACGTCTTCAACAGTAATTTCATAACTTCTTTCCTTCCCCAGCAGACTCACGTCTTCAACAGTAATTTCACAACTTCTTTCCTTCCCCAGCAGACTCACGTCTTCAACAGTAATTTCATAACTTCTTTCCTTCCCCAGCAGACTCACGTCTTCAACAGTAATTTCATAACTTCTTTCCTTCCCAGCAAACTCACGTCTTCAACAGTAATTTCTTAACTTCTTTCCTTCCCCAGCAGACTCACGTCTTCAACAGTAATTTCATAACTTCTTTCCTTCCCCAGCAGACTCACGTCTTCAACAGTAATTTCATAACTTCTTTCCTTCCCCAGCAGACTCACGTCTTCAACAGTAATTTCATAACTTCTTTCCTTCCCCAGCAGACTCACGTCTTCAACAGTAATTTCATAACTTCTTTCCTTCCCCAGCAGACTCACGTCTTCAACAGTAATTTCATAACTTCTTTCCTTCCCCAGCAGACTCACGTCTTCAACAGTAATTTCACAACTTCTTTCCTTCCCAGCAGACTCACGTCTTCAACAGTAATTTCATAACTTCTTTCCTTCCCCAGCAAACTCACGTCTTCAACAGTAATTTCTTAACTTCTTTCCTTCCCCAGCAGACTCACGTCTTCAACAGTAATTTCATAACTTCTTTCCTTCCCAGCAGACTCACGTCTTCAACAGTAATTTCATAACTTCTTTCCTTCCCCAGCAGACTCACGTCTTCAACAGTAATTTCATAACTTCTTTCCTTCCCCAGCAGACTCACGTCTTCAACAGTAATTTCACAACTTCTTTCCTTCCCAGCAGACTCACGTCTTCAACAGTAATTTCATAACTTCTTTCCTTCCCAGCAGACTCACGTCTTCAACAGTAATTTCATAACTTCTTTCCTTCCCCAGCAGACTCACGTCTTCAACAGTAATTTCACAACTTCTTTCCTTCCCCAGCAGACTCACGTCTTCAACAGTAATTTCATAACTTCTTTCCTTCCCCAGCAAACTCACGTCTTCAACAGTAATTTCTTAACTTCTTTCCTTCCCCAGCAGACTCACGTCTTCAACAGTAATTTCACAACTTCTTTCCTTCCCAGCAGACTCACGTCTTCAACAGTAATTTCACAACTTCTTTCCTTCCCAGCAGACTCACGTCTTCAACAGTAATTTCATAACTTCTTTCCTTCCCCAGCAAACTCACGTCTTCAACAGTAATTTCTTAACTTCTTTCCTTCCCCAGCAGACTCACGTCTTCAACAGTAATTTCTTAACTTCTTTCCTTCCCCAGCAGACTCACGTCTTCAACAGTAATTTCATAACTTCTTTCCTTCCCAGCAGACTCACGTCTTCAACAGTAATTTCATAACTTCTTTCCTTCCCCAGCAGACTCACGTCTTCAACAGTAATTTCATAACTTCTTTCCTTCCCCAGCAAACTCACGTCTTCAACAGTAATTTCTTAACTTCTTTCCTTCCCCAGCAGACTCACGTCTTCAACAGTAATTTCATAACTTCTTTCCTTCCCAGCAGACTCACGTCTTCAACAGTAATTTCATAACTTCTTTCCTTCCCCAGCAGACTCACGTCTTCAACAGTAATTTCATAACTTCTTTCCTTCCCCAGCAGACTCACGTCTTCAACAGTAATTTCACAACTTCTTTCCTTCCCAGCAGACTCACGTCTTCAACAGTAATTTCATAACTTCTTTCCTTCCCAGCAGACTCACGTCTTCAACAGTAATTTCATAACTTCTTTCCTTCCCCAGCAGACTCACGTCTTCAACAGTAATTTCACAACTTCTTTCCTTCCCCAGCAGACTCACGTCTTCAACAGTAATTTCATAACTTCTTTCCTTCCCCAGCAAACTCACGTCTTCAACAGTAATTTCTTAACTTCTTTCCTTCCCCAGCAGACTCACGTCTTCAACAGTAATTTCACAACTTCTTTCCTTCCCAGCAGACTCACGTCTTCAACAGTAATTTCACAACTTCTTTCCTTCCCAGCAGACTCACGTCTTCAACAGTAATTTCATAACTTCTTTCCTTCCCCAGCAAACTCACGTCTTCAACAGTAATTTCTTAACTTCTTTCCTTCCCCAGCAGACTCACGTCTTCAACAGTAATTTCTTAACTTCTTTCCTTCCCCAGCAGACTCACGTCTTCAACAGTAATTTCATAACTTCTTTCCTTCCCCAGCAGACTCACAACTTCTTTCCTTCCCCAGCAGACTCACGTCTTCAACAGTAATTTCATAACTTCTTTCCTTCCCCAGCAGACTCACGTCTTCAACAGTAATTTCACAACTTCTTTCCTTCCCCAGCAGACTCACGTCTTCAACAGTAATTTACCAAAATACTTTCCATAGTTTACAAATTGTGTAGTTTTGTATCTTTTATAAAATTAACTCTATTTAATTATTAATTTAAGTTCAATAAATGTAGATTATTAATAATGTAGAAGACTACTGTTTTTAAAACCTGAGAAAACTGGGAAAAACTACTAACACCTTCATTAATAAAAGTGAATTCTTTAGGACGTCTTTAGAAGATTAAATAGACAAATTTATGTTGTCATGTCATTTTTCAGCATTATGGATCAATAGTTTCAATCCTCTTATGGTATATTCATAGGAATGTTTCCTTTGTCAAAAATTAACTCAGCTCTTCCTCTTTTATTTTGTCATAATATTTTCATTTTTTAATATGAAGAGCAGTTGAGAAGCATATTAATTAATACAATATATTTTGACAGTAATATTGATGCCCTGGAGCCCTCTGAAGGAATGATGAACATCCTCAAAAACACTGGAGTTTACACTGTCAAGTATCAGGAATTTATTGGCCTGGGACAGAGCACAGTTCCTAAAGGTGAGATTAAGGTTAGGAAGAGGTTGGACATACCTACCATTAATGAGACATTATACTTTATTTATCCTACACATGTTTTGCAAAATAATGATTTTATCAATTGAATATTGAGAATGAATGGTGACGCTACAAAATAATTTGTGGTTATGAGTCCCTCAGCTTTGATAGAAAGAGTTCCGTCTCCCAGCCTTTGTAAATGTAAAGGTGAGCAGTTGTAGATGGAGTTACAGGTAGTGCAAATAGGTCATATCAGTATGAAATATAACTAAAAATCATGAGAAAGAAGTCCGTAGAAGGGCGTGGAGGAGGAAGTCAGTGCGTAAGCAAGGACAAGGTCACTATGTACACCTCTCATACACACGTACCGCTGACACCAACAAGTACACGCCAACTGATCCGTACAATGACTAAATTTTCCACTATGATTCCGTAAGATATTATCATAGTCTCGTCTGACCTTTTTTGCAATATCTCATTAAATATTCTGCTTATCTGGCACATGTTAACTTTCATAAGAAGAAAGATCTGTGGCTGGAATATTGAATGTTGCTGTGTCAGACACAAATTATTATGTGTCTCTGAAGGAAGACCTTGAAGTGCTTGCCTGATTTTGTTTTTTTTCCTCCCTCAAACTTTTTTATTTTATTTCGTTAATAAGGCAAGATTAGTTACAAAGCTAGTGAACGATAACTTGGGCAACATTGGTGCAACTACTGATATTAACATCTGCCGTATAAACAAAGTTATATAACTTATTCCAGGATTCCTGGAGTGACTGATAATTTTGAAAAGCCGCTGCTGTTTGGCATCAACATTGATAAAAGGGCACCTTGTACTCTGATGATTGTTGAGAGTTAAATTGAAGAGTGTAAGTGAACTTTAGTCAAATTTATATTTTAAATAGTATTTCTTCGCCTTTTTATTTGGACTGCATAGTTCTCAATGGGTCAAAAATATTAAATAAAAACTTGGAATCGTAGGATAAGTGAAAGCTGATTTCTGGATGACTTCAGACTACGTCATCCAAACATGACAGAGGGTAACTATCTGGAATAGTGACCTCATTCACTTTACAGTGGTCTGTACACATTAGCAAACCTCCATCAACTTTCTTAACAAGGATGCACGGTGAAGCCCACGGACTAGATGACTCCTCCATTATTCCGTGTTCTAACAGAAGTTCTACCTCCTGCTGAAGTAACCTGTTTTTCAGGATTAGCTCTCTAGGGGGAGAGTTTAATAGGCTTAGCGTTTCCAGCATCTACATCATAATATTTCAGAGTACATTTTTTCAGGACGTCTGAAAATATATTAGGGTATGTTTATATGAGGGCAGTTAGACTTATTATTTGCATTTTAGACAGTCACATCATTAAAGGGCTAGGGTCCTTGTGGAGGACAGAATTAGGAAGCTTAAGTTGAAGTTCAGGAACTGTGTGCAAGGAATCAAGATCGTCTACAGAGGCAGAGGACACTCATTATTGGGACTTTATATGGACTATTAAATATTTTAATCTGATTGAGGTGGTAAGTTATACTTTTCGAGGGTTTATCAAGGGGAGCTACCACATAATTTATATCAGACATTACTTATGATTTGCATTGGTCCCATAAATCTTGCTTTTCTGTCATATATCTGTTTCGTAGTGCTTTGAGCAGATTTAAGTTAGCCTTAGCCAACTGACGGGCCACTTGCAACCTTGAAGAAGGGTTGTAGAGTGTTATGCAAGCATATTCTCCCATCCATCTTTCCTTGAGCACTCGCAGAGGACCTCGTATATGTGCCCGATGATCAGCTCAAATGGACTGTACAATGCTGATTCCTGCACTGTTTCTCTCATTGTGAACAACAACAGAGGAAGTGATTCATCTCAGTCATGGTTTTTAGCGTCTGATGAAATCTTTCCAAGGCGCCTTCGGACTGAGGATGATAAGCAGTGGATAATTTATGAATTATACCTAGCCTAGTTAAAGCTTCCCTAAAAGCTTTGGTTGTAAAGTTAGTATCCTGATCACTCTGAATAGACTTAGGAATGCCAAAATAAAATATAAATTTAGTTATGGCTTTAAGAATGGCTTTGGTTTTTATACTGCACATTAGGATTGCTTCTGGATAACAAGTAGCATTGTTCATGACAGTAAGTAAGTACTGGTTTCCTGACTTGGATTTTGGTAATTGTCCTAGACAGTCAATGATTAGTTCAGCAGACGGTTCTCCATCTGCAGGTATGGGATGAAGTGGCGCAGGTTTAATGGTGTGTTCAGGTTTACCTACTTGTTGACATTCCTAACAAGGACGGATGTTATTCTTCACATCTTGACTTATTTATGGCCAGAAAAAATCTTTCAAAATTCTATATAGAGTTTTCGTAATTCTTAAATGACCTCCTAAAGAGGAATTGTGGCTATGTTCAAAATTTGTGACCTAAATTTCTTAGGCACTACCAGTCTGTCTGATTTTCGGCTCCCCCCCTACCCCCTTACCAGTCTCTGTGCAGAGCAGTAGGTTGTGTTTAATTTTATATTTGACTGAGTGATCTAACTCTAGATCAGAGTCTTCCAAGGATGGGTCAGCATTCTCGACAAACATCCATTGGGATTTTTCCCGAGTTATGGTCAACATCGGAAAAGAATTAATCACTATAGGTTCTTGACATTTAGTCGAATTAAAAATGTTATTACCCAGCAATAACATGGCATCTTTCATATGGAATCCTTCAGAAACACCTACAGTCAAATATCCCATATAATATTTACTTACACATATGTATATTATATATAAAGGGACAGAAAATACAGCTCCTTCAAATGCTTGTAAGAAAACAGAGGAGCGCAATGACATTCTTTCAGAGGAGGAATATTCCCTCACTTATGAGGGAACAATAAGTCCCGATATCCCTAAGAGTTATTACTTCAATTTTTTTTCATTCTCCTGAAGGGATTTGTGGCATTTACTGTAGCATGGATCCATACTACACTCTTCTTCTTTCTGGTTCATCTTGAATGGAAGAATGTGGATTTTCCCTAATGGTTGGGGCTTAATTGGGCAGACTGACTTGACATGGCCGAGTTGATGACTACAGAAACAGGTTACCTCATATTTTACTTTGCTTCCCTGTTGATTTTGTGGCTGGCGCCACTCTGTGTACTGGTGTCGTTGGTCATCATGATGACCATAAGTTTGAGGTTATCATTCACCAGGTTGACCACAAGTTTTATGCCATGGCTCTCCAGACGACTTAGTTGGTTGGCGTCCTCCAGTCAGGGACTCGTCTCTCACGATCTCTATTCATGCCAGACTGTTGGGAAGAAAGATTAGATAGCTCGGACAAGAAGCAGTAAGCCTCTTGTAGTGGGAGATACCTCAATTTTGGTGTGTCATAGTTGCTTCAACCCTTATTTTGATACGAATAATGTCACAAAGCTTCACAACAGTGAGAGTTCGTTGGTATTCAATGCCAGTGGAATTAGCAATTATCCAGCAATGCTGTAGAGATAGTTTGGACAGATTTAGGAGAGTATACTCAGACACCAACCACCTGACTTTTATTGGTGGCATAACCCACTATAAAGTGCTGTTTGCAATACACACAGCAAGCAGCAATAGCAGAGTATGACTTGCGAGATATATACATTGTGGCAAGACTGACAGGCAATACAAAAGGCAATAGCGAGGCAATCTGAATGATACCAAGATTAGTTCTAGCTCCAGCTGCAGCTCCCGGACAAAGCTCTCATACTACGAACACAGGTAAGAATGACCTGTGAGACCTGATTGTAATGGGAAATGGAGCAAACAATACTCAACAGTAAACTATAAGGTGTATTTGCCTTCACCAGATGATATATAAAAGTATGTACACTATGTATGGATGGAATAGTAAGTGTACACGATGGTGACAGATGGCAAAGCAGAAGCCATAGAGAGAGTGCACCACAATCAACCAGCAGGCAGACAGTTCTGCCAACGCTATCTGCAAGTGAGCCACGTTGCTTCAGCTTTGGTGGGCTTGCTTGGGATTGGCCAATGAACCAAGGTACAGATTTGGTGGAAATAAATGGTATAAAATACCGACACAATGGAAACGTAAACACAAATGCAGTATAATGTCATCCTTTATTGACAACGGTTCGCCCATGCAGTCACAAACAGATCTACCTGGGTGAAACATACATGAGTATTTATAGAATGAGAATGCTGGGTCAGACGGAGAAAGCTGCATGTGACAATCTTCCGAGTAGAGTGATAGAGTCTAAAAACTTGGGTAGCTTTTAAAAGAGATTGGAGAAGTATATGTGTAGACCTTCTGCAGCGTTCCTTGATTCTTATGTTCTCATGTGGGATAGCGATGAAGAAGTTTCTTGGCACTAGGTTCAGCTATGTTATAGAAGCCGTTGTTCTGGTTGAAGTTGTTAGATGCATAGATAAGTGATGATTCCAGGATTCTTCGGTATATTGAGTGTTGAATTCTCAGGCAGTAAGTCTTGCGTTTCTTTAGTTGAGTAAATGATTGTGTGAATTTCGGTGTTTAACACAGACATTCCTTGGATCTTCAGATCTGCCTGCGTACTATGTGTTCTGAAATGCGTGTTTGGAGGTCTCTGGATGTTTCGCCGACGTATAATTTGCTGCAATCATTACAAGGGATTGTATATATCCCTGCAGAGGATTAAAGCTTGTCCTGTCTATTATTGGTAATGTCCTTGATGGTGGTGGATGTGGAGGTAGATACTTGGAATTAGGTTTTAGAAAAGATGTTGGAAACGTATTTGGCAATGGAGTTGGTGGGAAGGACTATGTATCTCTTCCCGCCAGTGTCTTCTCTGGGTGTGTTGAAGATGTTTAATGCCCGTCGTCTGCAGTCTCTGATGAAGTGACGAGGATAGTGGAGTGTGGAAAATACTTGTTCAATTATAGTGCATTCTTCCTCAAGGAACTCATTGCTGCAGATTCTGAGTGCGCGCAGGAAGAAGCCTATAATTACACCACGTTTAGTTTTGGTGTTGTGGTTAGAGTAGAAGTGGAGAAGATCGTGTTTTTTGGTAGGTTTTCGATAGACTTTAAAACGAAGTTCATGGTCAGCTTTGCAGACCATGTTCTTCTCAACTTGTCGGTTTTTTTAAACCATTTATCACACGCTGGACTTCTGTTGCTTACACTTCTTGATATAAATCTGAATAATCTATTTGCCTTATTATGCACGCCTATGCATTACTGTCTTGGTTTAAGGTTGCTGCTTACCATAACCCCCAAGTCCAGAACTTTGTACTTATTTACATTAAACTGCATCTGCCACTTTTCTTACCACGAATTGAGTTTGTCTAAATCCTCATGAAGTTCTGTGACATCTACGTTCGAATCGATTATCCTACCTATCTTCGTGTCATCATTGAAGTTGCTCATATCATTAGCATTTCCTTCATCAAAGTCATTGATATATATTATAAACAACAATGGGCATGTTGATAAATTAGACACATGTGCAACTCTTGGGTATCTTTACTGAGGAAACGTTTCGCCCCACGGTGGCTTCATCAGTCCATACAAAGGAGAATCTTGAAGAACAAGAGGAGAATGAAGTAATCAGTCCCTCAACCTTGAGTCGATGTGGTCAGTCCATCAATCTTGAATAGAGTACGGCATACGTGCGGAGAAGGAGCTTATAAACCGTAGACAGGAGAGGTGCAGCAGTCATAGGTGGTGTCACATTTGTTCAATGTGGAAGTAGGTCGTGCCCAAGAGTTAGGCAAGTGAAGAATTCCAAAGTATCAAGATCCCAAGAAGTTGCAGTGCCTGACAGGTTTGTAGATGAATGGTTCAGAGAACCGACATGTTGATAAATTAGACACATGTGCAACTCTTGGGTATCTTTATTGAGGAAATGTTTCGCCACACAGTGGCTTCATTAGTCCATACAAAGGAGAATCTGTGTCTAATTTATCAACATGTCGGTTCTCTGAACCATTCATCTACAAACCTGTCAGGCACTGCAACTTGCCTAACCCTTGGTCACGACCTACTTCCACATTGGACAAATGTGACACCACCTACGACTGCTGCACCTCTCCTGCCATACGGTTTATAAGCTCCTTCTCTGCACGTATGCCGTATTCTATTCAAGATTGATGGACTGACCACATCGACTCAAGGTTGAGGGACTGATTGTCTCATTGTCTTCCTGTTCTTCAAGATTCTCCTTTGTATGGACTGATGAAGCCACCGTGTGGCGAAACGTTTCCTCAATAAAGATACCCAAGAATTGCACATGTGTCTAATTTATCAACATGCCGGTTCTCTGAACCATTCATCTACAAACAATGGGCATAAAACTGATTCCTGTGTAACGCCACTTGTTACATATCCCCACTCAGACTAAACCCCATTTATGCACACTCTCTGTTTCCTATTGGTGAGCCATGACTCGATCCGTAACAGCACTTTTCCCCCAGTGCCATGAGCTGCTACTTTCTTTAACAGCCTCTGATGTGGTACTCTTTCATAAGCTTTACCAATATCCAAATAAACAATATTGAATTCTTTATCGTGATCAAAGGCCTCAAAACCTTTACTAAAGACCGTCAGTAAATTAGGCAAGAACGGCCCCTCGTGAATCCATGCTGAGTAACATTAATCAAATTATGCTTATCAAGATGGCTTCTTATAATATCAGCTATAACTGACTCTGAAGATTGAGACACTTATGCAGCATATGGGAATTTTTATTGAAGAAACGTTTCGCCACACAGTGGCTTCATCAGTCCAGTACAAAGCAAGAAAGTGTAAGGAGAGGAGGAGTTTGAGATAATCAGTCCCTCAGCCTGGAGTCGATGTGATCAGTCCATCAATATTAGTACTTTCTACAAGAGTGATGGACTGATCACATCGACTCCAGGCTGAGGGACTGATTACCTCAAACTCCTTCTCTCCTTACAACTTCCTGCTTTGTATTGGACTGATGAAGCCACTGTGTGGCGAAACGTTTCTTCAGTAAAGATCCCCATATGTTGCATAAGTGTCTCAATCTTCAACTTGTCGGTTTTCAAACCATTTATCACACATAATTGACCTATAATTGAGGTTAGGCTTATTGGGCGGTAATTTGACGGTAACGACTTGTCCCCTGTTTTAAAAACAGGAATTACTTTGGCTATCTTCCACATATCAGACACTACACCTGTTTGAAGAGATAAATTAAAATTATTAGTCAATGGTTCACAGAGTTCGACTTTGCATTCCTTAAGAACCCATGAATAAAGTTCATCAGGGCCTGGCCATTTATTTTGTTTCAGTCAGTCTACTTGTTTCCTAACCATTTCACTAGTGCCTGTGATGTTACATACTTTATCGTCTTCACACCCACTGTAAAAACTAATTACTGGGATATTGTTAGTGTCTTCCAGTGTGAAAACCGAGAGAAAATAATTATTTAAAATCGAGCAAATTTCATTCTCCTTGTGAGTAAGACCTGCCTAGTATGGGCCAGCAGGCCTGCTGCAGTGATCGTCCTTTCTTATGTTCTTATGCTCTTACTACAAGTAAATGTATATGGTATACAGGCCTAGCTGACATCAATGACATACTACTATATAGAAAGCCCCTTGTTATGCTCAGCATTTCTGGCAAATTAAGTCAGTGTCCCAGGATGCGACCCACACCAGTCCCCAGTCCACTAACACCCAGGTACCCACTTTACTGATGGGGAACATAGACAACAGGAATAAAGAATCATGCCCAATGCTTCTACCCTGGCTGAGAATTGAACCCAGGCCCTAGCCGTGTGAAGCGAGAGCTTTACCCACCAGGCTTCATCATCTATGAAGTACTAGCAAAACTCCTTCTCAAAACCATGCCATCAACAAAATCCCTGGGGTATCTCAGTTTTGTGGCTATGCTAAATATCTTGTTGATTTCATCTTCTAAATACTCAGGACTGTCTCAGGAACATTGTAAGGAAAACACTCCTTTTGACCCTGATTCATGACTGGAATAATAACATTTATCTCCAAGGTACAACTGACATCAGTAAATGTAAAGTTAATTTGGTTGTATCTGCGCCAAATTACGTACATGTAAAAAATCCGGTCAGTACCTGTGAACTTCATGTACCTAATGTCTCATATTTGCGATGTAATTGAACGGTTTAGCAAACCGTTTAATTACCTCATGCCATATACAGCAACATCTTGGGATCTTGATACAGAGATTTCTTGAAAACATGTCTATCCTCTAGACACGACTTCCACTAGTGGATTTGTCCACTGGTGAATCCGTCTACCACTGTTCTACCTCATCTGTCATCAGAATATAAGCCCAATCTACGCTGAACATGATGCAGTTTTGTCAAGATTGATGGATTGAATACATTGACTATGCGTGGCAAAACGTTTCCAGAATAGAGATACACAAATATTTGTCATCATCTCGGTTTTGTAAACCGTTTATTCTCATATGATTTTATATATTTATGCCCAGTAAGAACGTTTAATTGATTATAAATTTTTTTGGCAGATACTTACGACGTGGTTGTTGTTTGTGGTTCATTCGCTCCAGGTCACATCCAAGTTGAAGGAATCAATGACCTGATCAATGTTGCAAAGCCGGGTGAGTCAACAAACATTGTCTACTTAAAATGCGAAACAGATTCTTAGAACTTCAGTAAATATAAAATAATAAATTATGATAACTTCTAAAACATATAATATCCAACATCACTATGTTCTTAATGAGGATAATAACAACAGACATCATCTATTTTTAGTTAGAGTGAGAAAAACTTTAAAATATATTTTATGTATATATATATAAATATAAATATATATATATATATATATATATATATATATATATATATATATATATATATATATATATATATATATATATATATATATATATATATATATATATATATATATATATATATATATATGCAATAAGATCACAGTAAACAGGTGATTTCAGAATATGCAAAACAACCACTCTGAAAGAATAGAGAAATTCCAAGCGCTTTACACATTATCAAGGAACTATGAAAGTAAAGCATCCAAGGAAGGTATATAAGGGGTCTGGCCAACACCTCACTATCAGATCCCACAACGGTTAAACACCTGACGCACGCCGGCCCAAAGGACCTGTCCAGTTGGGCCGGCGTGCGTCAGGTGTTTAACCGTTGTGGGATTTGATAGTGAGGTGTTGGCCAGACCCCTTATATACCTTCCTTGGATGCTTTACTTTCATAGTTCCTTGATAATGTGAGTAGTCACGAAAGCGCTTGGAATTTCTCTGTTCGTTCAGAGTGGTTGTTTTGCATATATATATATATATATATATATATATATATATATATATATATATATATATATATATATATATATATATATATATATATATATATATATATATATATATATATATATATATATATATATATATATATATATATATATATATATATATATATATATATATATATATATATATATATATATATATATATATATATATATATATATATATATATATATATATAATATATATATATATATATATATATATTTATATATACGATGGGGTCCACCTCTGGTGTAAATTGTGGGACCCATAGCCTCGGAAAAGTGGATATAAAGGCTTCAAAGAAGAATATTTGGATTTCTTCCTGAACTGTTTGAATATTCCACTTACCCTACCACCCCATCTTTTCATTTTTTTTTACCAATAGGAATATTTTATTACATAATATGGTACAGAAGATTTAAGAGATACATTTTTTATATAAAGGTGGCATATACGGTACATGTTGTTACGTGTGTATCACCGACTATAAGGCGAAAATCTCATCCAGGAACTTTTGGTCCTGGACTCCAATCTTGTCCCTAAGATGTTCAGGGAGAATCGCTGCTACAAGCCTTCTGGATGCAATACATGAGGACAGAAAAGCAGGAAGCGCAATCTGAGATGACTTGCGGACACCAATGCCTCCTAGTCTGACTGGAAGTGTAGCTTGGTTCCACTGCCCATCTAAGGTTAAGTACTTTCGTAAAAATCTGCCTCAGGATACTGTCATATTCGTGCAGTATAGGGTTATCATATGAAGGTGCACATCTTAGGAAATATGGCAACCTGGGCAGACTCAAGCACTTTGTGAGAAGGTACAAGGCATCGTTAGTGTCCAGATTGCCTATTCGTTGATCCATTCTCCTTAACTCTTCCAATTTCTTCCTGATAATTGTGTCAATGGCATTGCTTCCCAGAGGTGCTCCTAGCTAGACACTATTTGTGGGGGCAATGACTGTTGCTCCAGGCAGTTTTGATCTCACTGCGTTTATCACTTGTTGACTGACTGAGATGATTTCGCATTCGGATGGATTCAGGATGAGACCCATTTCCTGTCCCAGTGTCATTACCTGTGTAAGATCATCTAAGAGGGACTCCTTTGTACCTGCTAGTGTGCCATCATCTAGGAACCAGATGTTTAGCTCACTGGTCAATCTGACTGTGATTTCCCTAACTGCTATATAGAAGAGAAATGGTGCAAGAGGATCTCCTTGTTGGACGCCATCAGATGATGTGATTTCATGCTTTCCAAAGAGAAGCATTGATTCCTTGCTATACCCAGCTGAAACAAAAGGGAACGGGTAGAGTATGGCACGGGTTCCATGCTGCATCTGCACTACTTTCGGTGCTGAGGTCCTCTTGGGCACGGAGGGGGATTTCTGGCCCTTTCATTCCTCCCAGGAAATATCCCTCTCCGGTCCCTCCTTTTTTTTATTCTTTTTTTTATTTTTATTTTCTTTACTTTCTTTTTTTTTCTTGAAAACAAAAAGAAAGAAGTAACCTAACCATGGAGTCCCAAATCCATGACCCCGCTACCACCGGGCCCCTTATTGTTACTGCACCCAGTTCTGACCTCGCCTCATCTTTTGACCACTCTTTGGACACTCCTAAGGTCCCTGTACCTCTTGCTGGTGCTGTTTCGTCACCCACTTCAGGTGCCAGGGTTTCGACTGTCTCCATTGATTTGTCTGACCTCCGCTCTCCTTTGACTATGCTTCCGGCCTCTCCCTCTATGGTGCGGCAATTTTCGAATCGCTAGCCCGTCCCACGTCGGACCAACTCTGGTCCCACTTCTAAACGCCAACGACAATCTTATGATGATGTTACTTTGTTACCTTCCCATTCTACTCCGAAAAGACAGACACATCATGCACTCCCTCTCCACACTCAGTTTTGGACCACAAAATGGACTAAATTCTTTACTTTAAGACCGACTTCTTCTAAGCGCTCCTGTGCCATGTTGGAAGAGATATTTCCTTTCATGCTCTTAAGAGTGGTATGCGCATCATCACTGTCCAGAATTCTACTCAAACTCATGATCTTTCTCTTCTTTCACATATCGATACTATTCCTATCACTATCGAAAAACATCATTCCCTCAATTCTTGTAGTGGTACTGTTATTCTACCCCATACCATAGTCCAACAGAATTTCCAGACATGTGGCAATGACATTCTCGAACAGCTGGAACTCCAAGATCTCCCAATTCTCAAGGTAGACACTTATGTTCTTCCTGCCCACGGGCGAAGACGATACCCTTGCAATGTGGCTCGTTTAACTTTTGACAGCTGTGAACTCCCATCCTCTGTTTATGTAGCAGGACATCGGTTAGAAGTTCAGAAAGTGATCCCTACACCGCAACAGTGTAGAAATTGCTGGCGATTTGGCCACCCAGCAAAATGTTGCAGATCTATAGCCGAATGCCCAGTCTGTGGTGCCCATGACCATTCTAACATGTCTTGCAGTCGACCTCCCTCTTGCCTTAATTGTTATGAGGTTCACCCTTCGTACTCTCGCCATTGCCAGGTCTACTTAAATGAGCGGGAAATTCGTTGCCTCAAAGAGGCAGAAGGTCTACCTTATGCTATAGCACTTTCTCATCTCCGCCTCCAAGGGAGACTACCCCGTGTTTCTTATTCTCGTGTTTCTAAACGTCCCCCCACTTCTGGGGTCCAGTCTTGTGCAGCCTCCTCTGAGGTTGCCAGTCCCATAGTCTCTCCTGTATCTAATTCTTTTGCTGGCCAGGGCTCAGACGTCCCTACTTCAACACCTCAGTTTGTCCTCACTTCTTCGTGTTCTCCCTCACAAACCCTGGTATCAACAAGACCTCGTACGACACCTTCTTCCAATCATCCTTCTACTTCTCAGAGGTCGAAAAAATCTCCTTTAACCCCTCCTTCCCTTCATCCACCACATTTTACCTTCCCAGTCTCTATACCTGGGTCTTTCCTTTTCACTGGCTCCGTTACAAGTGCGGAGGTTCATCCTCCACCTCGTACTGTGCCTTCCTTCCCTGTCCCCTCCCAAGTTTCTTTCTCTTCTGCCACTTCCCAGGTTTCTGCCTCTTCTGTCCCCTCCCACACTTCTCCAGTTCTCTCCACCCTCTCGCCCCCCCTACCTTGGTACAGTCCATTACACTTCCGAACTCTACTCAAACTCCTCCTCCTCCTTCCATCTCCAATATTGTCTCCCATAGGACGTCTCTGAACTCCAAAACACTTGAATCAATCTCTGAATATATTGCAGAGACCAAACCATCAATGGACACTGATCCACCCTCTGTTCCTTCTCTCTCCTCTTCTCCATCTGTGCAACTACTTTCTTCACAGCGCACCGTTCCTTCGCTGCTCGAGCATTTTCCTTTGCCACTTGTTACAAAAAACGCGATTCTAAAAGCTTAGAGATCTCCAGTGAATACTAGAAAGGACTGCCCTTCTAGCATCCAGCCTGTTACTGGGTTTTCGTAACAAGTAGTCAGTATCCTTGTCCAATTATCCATTAAAATTCAGTATTATTCAATAGTGCTTCAGGATTACAACTGGTAGGCTACTAACTAGAGAAATTAAAATTTAATAAATTTATTAAGTCTAGAGGTATATTATCAAAGTAAAATAAATCAAGCAATCAAAATAAAATCAATCTCTCGAGTTCAATATTATTGTGCTGAAAGCACATATCACATTTATAATTCTTAAGTACCGTCTGGTACATTAACATTTAATAAGATATTACAAATATGTACAAGTAAGTGTGTATGTGTGTAAGTGCTCTAAGTAGTTCACTATGTCTCACGACTCGACTAGACTTAAACAAGTGACTGACAAAGTCCTCACATAAACTAACTTCTTGACCGACTGGCAACCAGAACAGTCTGCTTGAACAATGAAAAAAATGCTAAGCCCAATAGCCATATAACAAGCGACTGAGACACAATCAGGATCAAGGAGATAGCATAACGACACTAAGTAGGGACCATCAGCAGATCCTCCACAAAAGTTACAAAACTCCCATACTACTGAATCTAAGTTCAGCATAGGAAAAACCCTGACTGTGACAATACACAGAAACCAGTACAAAATTAGGTCAGAAGCTATAGCTAAGGACCTGAGATGTTCAGAGTGTCTAAGCGACACACAACCTCAGTACAACGTCGAAAATCACTAAGTCTATACAATGTTCTGTGAACAGAGTTCTACAGAACTAACAAGAATAATGAGACAGACAATCTGTCCAACCACCAAGCGAGTCTAAAGCAGACTGAATACTTCACGAGAGGTGAGGACACCCCCCCCTCGATCACGTGATAGCCCCGTGGACAGCACAGCTCAGAAGCCGGCAGTATAACGAGCGACAAGCGATAATTACAGTAGTTTGACAATCAAGACTTGAACTGAGCACATATTATGTACATCCTAACAACATAAGTCAAATAACAATATAACAGTCAAATAATAATATAAAGTCATACATTTACGATTTAGCTATTATCGCAAATATAAGCAATATAAAATTAAATGAAAAGGTAATATACATTATATATACATAATAATCATTGTAACCCATTCAGGGGTTGCAACACTCCACCCCCCCCCCCCAACACGACAGAGGGTCGCACTAGGAGTTGCATTAATGTCTTTCACATTATTTCTGATTACTCATATCAATACAATTTAATATAAATATTAATCAAAGTCACTCTTGTGCCAAGCACCACTACAATTTCACAGCGTCCATCACTAGGATATGCCCCTAGTACTAGGGCAGTACACAGTATCGTATCTCTGCATACTCGTGGTTATGTACATCAGTGTAGAGACAGGATAGCGCTGACAAGGAGGGCACGTTGAGGCTCGATCATAGTAGAGGAGACTGCATTCCACTCTTAAGTAGTGGTTGTGGAATGCGAGGCAGTATGAACATCTGAGTATGAAACAGCTTAAGGTGTGTAGTGAAGGGCAAGGGTCTGCGGCAGGACAGTGTTGCGTCACGCAGTACCTCGCCCACACCACACTACCCACTCAACACTCAGCTTATGTCTCCTTACACACAATACTGTGAATACATAAATATAATAATTAGACATGATTATATATAGTTAATATGGGCTGGAGGGATTAAGTTACTTTAATGAATTTGACATAGCAAGTAACAAAAAGTATTTGGGCATAAAATTACGTTAATTTAATGTAACTGATAATTATTAAGGACGAGACAGAGCGTCAGCAATTACATTACAATGACCACTTATGTGTTTTATACTAATAGAATAAGGTTGGATTCTGAGGGCCCACCTCATGATCCTAGCATTTTTACTTTTCATAGTATTTATATAAGTGAGTGGATTGTGGTCTGAAAAAACGTTAATTTTAAATGGGGAAGTGCCCAAATACACGTCAAAATGTTCCAAGGACACCACAAGAGCTAGAGCCTCTTTCTCAATAGTGGCATAATTTTTCTGGTGTCGTTTAAGCTTAGATGAATAGTAACATATAGGATGGAGAATATCAGTGGATGTTGACTGTTGGAGCAGCACAGCGCCCACTGCATAACCACTCGCATCTATATGTAAAAAGAAGGGAAGATTGAAATTAGGACTCTTCAACACAGGAGCAGAGGATAGCAAGCGCTTCAACCTTTTGAACGAGTCTGAACAATCTCTAGTCCAGGTGAACTGAACTTTGCTACTAGTAAGCTCAGTGAGAGGAGCTGCAATCTGAGAAAAGTTTGGACAGAACCTGCGATAATATCCTGCCATACCCAGGAATCTCTGTACTCCCTTCCTATCCTGTGGCACTGGAAATTCAGAAATTGCACGAACCTTAGCCTCAATAGGAGCAACCTCACCTTGACCGATACAAAAGCCTAGATAGGTAATCTTGGCTTGACCAAAACTACATTTAGCTAAGTTAACAGTGAAGTTGTAGTGCGCCAGTCTCTCAAACAATGCTCTGAGACGCGTCAAGTGCTGTTCCCACTCGTCACTGTACACCACTAAGTCGTCAAGGTAGGCTTCTACTCCTTCTAAGTTGTGGGTCAACTCGTTCATTATACGTTGGAATGAAGAAGCCGCGTTACATAGGCCGAAGGAGGTGATGAGGTAGTTAAACAATCCATCTTGAACAGTAAAAGCAGATATTTCTTGAGCACGTTCAGTAAGCGGGACTTGATAATAGCCTCGTAAGAGATCTAAACGGCTGACAAACTGGGCTCCTGACACACGATCAATAAGGTCGTCAATGCGAGGTAGAGGATAACCATCAGGCAAGGTGACAGAGTTCACTTTCCTGTAATCAGTGCACATCCTGAAACTACCGTCAGGTTTAGGCACTAAAATACAGGGAGATGCCCATGGACTTTTACTGCGCTCAATAAGTCCGTGAGATAACAGAAAATCAACCTCTTCTCTCAATGCTTTATGCTTCGTTGGACTCATTCTATATGGTGATTGCTTAATGGGTGATGCTCCCTGTACATCAACGTCATGTACACCCAGAGTACAACGTTTAGGAACATCACCGAACAATTCAGGGAAATGCAAAATCATGTTTTTAATATCACCAGCTTTATCAATCCCAAGGTTACTAAGAAAATCGTCTAGTGATTGTAGAGTCACTGAATTTTCTAAATGCACCTCTATACCTCTAGAGATGTCAGGTAGACTGACGTTTTCTTCCTCTGTCCTAGGAAGAATAGAAGTAGTAGGTAGAGGACTAGCGTAGTATGCCTTAAGCTGGTTAACATGGTACACATGATTAGATTTCTTTTTCCCAGGCGTACGTACCAAATAATTTACGTCGCTAAGCTTTTTCACTACTTCCAGGGGACCATCATACCTGGCTTGTAGAGCATGACCTGGTACTAATTTCCGAGCCATCACCTTATCTCCTGCTTTAAAAGAACGAGAGACAGCACGCTTGTCATAATGTTGCTTCATTCTAGCTTGGGCTGAAACCAGGTTTTTCGAAGCTAGCTCTCTAGCGGCTGTCAAATGTTGCTGCATTAATGAAGGTGAAGTACTCAATGATGGATTTGATTTTCCTGTCCACACGTCTTTCAACACTGCGAGAGGGCCACGCACTTGGTGTCCGAATATTAGTTCAAACGGACTAAATCCGAGACTTTCTTGTTCACTTTCTCTCATAGCGAACAGAAGAAAAGGTATACCCTCATCCCAGTCTCTAGAAAAATGCTCACAATAAGCTCTCATCATAGACTTCAATGTCTGATGAAATCTCTCTAGAGCACCTTGTGACTGTGGATGATAACTGGTTGAAAGTACAGACTTTATTCCTAGGTGGGATAATGCTTCTCGAAAGATCTTAGAAGTGAAATTAGATCCCTGATCTGACTGTATCTCTCGTGGCAATCCAACCTGGGAGAAAAATTTCATCAGCGCTCTCACAATAGCACGAGCATTAATTTTTCTCATAGGAATAGCTTCGGGATAGCGTGTTGCAGCGTCCATAATAGTAAATAAGTATTGGTTTCCTAGTTTGGTTCTAGGCAAAGGACCAACACAATCAATAATAAGACGTGAGAATGGTTCACCATGCACGGTGATAGGAATGAGAGGTGCAGGTGGAGGTGTGTGCGCTGGCTTGCCTGTCACTTGACACACGTGGCAACGTCGCACATGATCAGCTACTGTTTCCTTCATCTTTGGCCAAGTAAAATGTTTTGCCAGTTTACCGAGTGTCTTCTTGACACCCAAATGTCCTCCTATGGGACTATTGTGAGCAAAATCAATGGCTTGCTCACGAAATGTAACTGGTAACACTACGAAATGCTTGACTGTGGTGGAAACACTATCAGCTGACAACTTACATGTATTTTTCTCCATCAGTACACCGTTACTATAATAGTAACAATTATCGAGATCCTTTGCTTCACTCTCAGTAACTGCTATATCTCTCAGTCTTTCCAGTGATTGATCAACAAACTGATCCTTGATTAAATCATCATGAGTTAGAAATTTAACGTCAGTTTTGTCCTGACTAGGTTGATGACCAGGGGGGAGTCAGTGTTAATGACCCTGGGCGCAGAGCGTCACTAAACAACATATTCAACCCCAAATCATTGTCATCAACTAATTCAACAGGAGACAAGGATGATTGTTGTATCTTTGACATAGCTCTAGTAATTGCACTGAGGAAATAAAATAGGTTTCTCTCTACAAGCTTCAATGGCATAAATATCATCAGTGTTATTATCAATCACAAGTGGTTCTTTACATATACCAGCATGAAGGATATCGTTCCCTATCAACAAGTCCACTGACCTGATGGGAAATACACCACTGGATATACCCACTGAAATATAACCAGTATAATAGCTTGTTTCAATATAAACTTTGTGCAGAGGCACTTTTATAACAGCCCCTCCATAGGCTTCTAACAATACATCTATCTTGCAATAGGTATCGTCAGTTATGGGCAGTACATCTTCTCTTAATAACGTGAGATAACTGCCAGTGTCTCTGAAAGAAATTATCTCAGTTAGATGTGATTCGTCAAATCCTACTTTACCTCTTGAAAAGTAAGGACTCATTGCTGAACGAATCTTTTCGTCAGATACACTTTCTGACGCTAGTCATCTATCCTGAGTAACATTATCTAAAACAGTAGGATAAGAGGAATTGCTAGGATTTTGGTGCCTTTGTTGCTCGGAAGAGGATACGACTTGTGTGGGGGCGCCAGCCGCACGACTGTCTCTCACATCTCTTTCCAACTTATAGCAATACTCTCTAGCATGTCCTTTTCTGTTACAATAGTTACATTTAACTTTCTTCTTCTCGATACCAGATTTCTGTCTAGCCACAGAGACAGATTCAGGATTGTGAGTTTTCCTGGTAAAGGTACGAGAAGTTACAGTAGCAGGTACATCAGGTCGGCAATAAGCAGCTGATTTAGGTTGCCACCTTCTAGGACAATTTTTAGTTACCTTGTTTCTCTGTGTTTTAGTACTTACAAGTTTGTGAGAAATCTCGTAATTGTCTGCTAATGCTGCAGTTTCCAGAATATCCGAGGTAGTATGATCGATCAGATATTCTTGTATGTCAGCAGACATACAGTTGTTAAACTCTTCGTGTAGTAACAACTGAACAAGGCTGTCGTAGTTGGTACATTTAGCAGCTCTAGTCCATCTCTCAAATGCAACTTTTTTCTCACGAGCAAACTCTACACAAGTTTGATCTTGTCGTCGTTGTAACGTACGAAATGCTCTTTGATAACTTACAGGTAACAAGTTATATGTCTCCAGAATAGTTTGTTTGACAGCGTCATAACTAATGTACTTGGCAAATGGCAAAGCTGCAGTACAGGTTTGAGCTCTTCCTGTCAAAGCAGTATGCAACAATGTTGCCCAGTGCTTATGTGGCCAGTTCATAGCACGTGCCTCGTTCTCAAACACATCAAAATATGTGTCTAAGTCACTTTCAAAAAACTTAGGAACCATGGATACAGCTTTCTGCACATTAAATGTGTCCTGTGATCTATCAGTCTGTTGTCTTAACAGACGAACATTTTCTCTTTGGAAATCTTCTTCGTTCAATTTCCTCTGTGCCTCTGTTTGTGCAGTCTGCAACATAATGAGGCGTTCAAACCTCTCAAACTGTTCCTGAGAGATAGAACCAGTGGGTAATGGAGGAGTAGGGAAATTAACATGTCTTTCTGGACTGTCCTTAGGTCGGACACTTCGTCCAGCCGTCTCTAGAGAGTCTAGATCTGGTCTAGGATAAGTAGATACAGGTGTATCATACACTGTACTAGTATTAGGCTGTGTCATACTACCAGCTATACTCTGTACTATAGTGTCAGTGAAGGAAGGAGCGAGCGAGAACTGATCTACACTAGGCTCAGACACTAGGCTCACTTCTGCTCTAGTTGCTCTTTCATCTTCATCAAATAGAGTCATACTTCCTAATTGTGACACTAGGCTTTCTGAATCTGAATCATAATCAGACATCTCTGTATGAGCAGGAAACAATATATCTTTAATTAATGCTCTGACAGTTTCAGCTGTGTAATTCCTGTTATACGTCACACCGAGATATTTGGCTACTCGCCAACAAGTCTGAAGTTTTAATGTACTTAACTCAGACAAAGTCAGAGTATCAATTAACTGTTTCACTTTGGCATACATCACAAAAATAATTGTACTATGAGAGAGTGATTATTGGAAACTATAATCCTGATAGAAATTTTAGTGTTGGTTGTCTTAGAGCTAGAACTCATAAACAGTATTTCCATCTCCTTGGATCAAGAGACTCAGTCAGGTACATACATCCACCTGGTATGTTGTACAAGACTAAACTCAAAGTCTTCAGATTAGGAAAGTACTCAAAGTGTTTGATCATAGATTCACTAGTATGTCAAACTGGACAATTTCTCCAACATCTTGGATCTAGAATATCCCGAACAGTTTCTCCAACACCTTGGATCAAGAGCCTCCCGGACAGGCCCCCCATTTGTTACAAAAAATGCGATTCTAAAAGCTTAGAGATCTCCAGTGAATACTAGAAAGGACTGCCCATCTAGCATCCAGCCTGTTACTGGGTTTTCGTAACAAGTAGTCAGTATCCTTGTCCAATTATCCATTAAAATTTAGTATTATTCAATAGTGCTTCAGGATTACAACTGGTAGGCTACTAACTAGAGAAATTAAAATTTAATAAATTTATTAAGTCTAGAGGTATATTATCAAAGTAAATTAAATCAAGCAATCAAAATAAAATCAATCTCTCGAGTTCAATATTATTGTGCTGAAAGCACATATCACATTTATAATTCTTAAGTACCGTCTGGTACATTAACATTTAATAAGATATTACAAATATGTACAAGTAAGTGTGTATGTGTGTAAGTGCTCTAAGTAGTTCACTATGTCTCACGACTCGACTAGACTTAAACAAGTGACTGACAAAGTCCTCACATAAACTAACTTCTTGACCGACTGGCAACCAGAACAGTCTGCTTGAACAATGAAAAAAATGCTAAGCCCAATAGCCATATAACAAGCGACTGAGACACAATCAGGATCAAGGAGATAGCATAACGACACTAAGTAGGGACCATCAGCAGATCCTCCACAAAAGTTACAAAACTCCCATACTACTGAATCTAAGTTCAGCATAGGAAAAACCCTGACTGTGACAATACACAGAAACCAGTACAAAATTAGGTCAGAAGCTATAGCTAAGGACCTGAGATGTTCAGAGTGTCTAAGCGACACACAACCTCAGTACAACGTCGAAAATCACTAAGTCTATACAATGTTCTGTGAACAGAGTTCTACAGAACTAACAAGAATAATGAGACAGACAATCTGTCCAACCACCAAGCGAGTCTAAAGCAGACTGAATACTTCACGAGAGGTGAGGACACCCCCCCCTCGATCACGTGATAGCCCCGTGGACAGCACAGCTCAGAAGCCGGCAGTATAACGAGCGACAAGCGATAATTACAGTAGTTTGACAATCAAGACTTGAACTGAGCACATATTATGTACATCCTAACAACATAAGTCAAATAACAATATAACAGTCAAATAATAATATAAAGTCATACATTTACGATTTAGCTATTATCGCAAATATAAGCAATATAAAATTAAATGAAAAGGTAATATACATTATATATACATAATAATCATTGTAACCCATTCAGGGGTTGCAACACCACTACATGTGGACTTTTCTAGCCCTCTAGCCCGTAGGTACCCTTACCTGCGGATTTCAGGTATCTTTATCGTTGCCAATCTTGGCCTTTTTACAGTGGAATATATGCGGCCTCAGGGGTAATCGGGGTGAGCTTCAGATGTTGCTCTCCCAGTTTTCCCCTCTTCGTGTTTGCTGACCGGAACCAAAATTACACTCTGCTGTTACCTTTCCCATCTCAGGCTATAATTTACTGTATTCTTCAGATCCTTTTCCTCATGGGTCCTTTAATGAAAGTGCCCTTCTTCTATGCACTGATATTCCGTACCATCAGCTATTTCTTCATACTTCGCTGCATTATACAGCAGCCCGTATCCACTTGCATAGGTGGTATATGCTCTGCTCTTTGTATCTCTCTCCTTCTTGGGCATTATCTATCCCGGATATTGCCTTTCTTGTTTCGTCATTGCTGCCACCACTTCTGTTACTTGGGGATTTTAATGCCCATCATTTCCTCTGGGGGGTCTCACTGTGATTCTTGTGGCATTCAGTTAGAGGCTTTTTTCTTGCTACCCACCCCCTGCATGTTTTAAATACATGTATTCACACCCATTTTGATCCTTGGACTCATACTCTCTCTTGCATCGATCTCACAGTCTGCTCTTCCTCCACAGCATTAGACTTCACCTGGTCTGTTCTCCCGGATTTACATGACAGCGATCATTTTTCAATCATTCTTGATTCCCCTTCATATTCACCACCTCCTCGTAACCCACGCTGGAAATTTGATCAGGCAAATTGGAACCTTTAATCACAACTAACTGTTAAACAAATGACCCGCACATAGAATAGAGGAGCTTACAACGACGTTTCGGTCCAACTTAGACCATTTACAAAGTCGGTGTGACTTTGTAAATTGTCCAAGTCGAACCGAAACGTCGCTGTAAGTTCCTCTCTTCTATGTGCGGGTTATTTGTGTATCGTTCCAGTCACGGTATTGTGAATTTTTTGTTATTTACATAACTGTTTTTAGTGAGGTTCCTTCTTCGTCCTCCATTGATGAGCTTTCACACCTCTTCTCATCCTCCGTTTTAACCGCAGCTTCTCATTCTATACCCCAAACTTCAGGCAGGCATTCTCAGAAATGCGTGCCTTCGTGGTCTCCTCCTTGTGCTCGTGCACTATGTTTGAAACGCGCTGTGTGGGGCAGGTACCGGTACAATAGAACCACAGAGAGACTTCTTGATTTTAAGCAGAAGCGTGCGATCACTCGCCGTGTCATCCGTAATGCTAAACGCACTTGCTGGCGAGATTATGTCTCCACCATCACCTCTGCTTCCTCTATGAGTGCAGTCTGGAAAAAAGCACGAAAACTGAGTGGTAAATAATCTCCTGACCCGGCTCCTGTTCTGTGGGTTGCTGGTGTTGATATAGCAAACCCACTAGATGTTGCCAATGAAATTGGCAATCATCTGGTCCGTATTTCCCACGGGCTCAATCTATGCCCCTCGTTTATTTCCTGAAAGTCTGCCAGAGAGTTAGCACCCTTGGACCTTTTACACTTAAGGAACTGGAGGCAACACTCTCAGCTTGCCGATCATCGGCAGCTGGGTCCGACGACATTCATATTCGTATGCTACAACATTTACATCAAATGATATACAATACTGACAGGTTGGTAGATAAGACACATAAGCAATATTTAGGCAACTTTATTCCGGAACGTTTTGCCTGGCAGTAGGGATGTGAAGGCGATGTAATCTGCCCATAGCCCTTGAAGTCGTAGATTTGAGGTTGTCAGTCCCTCAGCCTGGAGAAGTTCTGTTCCAAAGTCTGGAACTAACAGTTAGTTCCAGACTTTGGAACAGAACTTCTCTAGGCAGAGGAACTTACAACCTCAAATCTACGACTTCAAGGGTGATGAACTGATTACATCGTTTTCACATCTCTCCTGCTCTCGCCTACTTTTTGTACTCGACTGAAGAAGCCTACTGTGCAGGCGAAGCGTTTCGGAATAAAGTTGCCTAAATGTTGAATATGTGTCTTATCTACCAACATTTACATCAGTCATCCCTTGCAGTCCTATTATGCCTTTTCAATCTTCTTTGGTCACAAGGAGTTCTTCCACAACTGTGGAAATCTGCCATTGTTCTCCCTTTCCGCAAACTGGGTATTACGGGACATGAAGCCTCCCACTATCGTCCCATTGCTCATACCAGTGCAGTTTGCAAAGTGATGAAACTCCTGGTAAATAGACGTTTAGTGTGGTATTTAGAGACACACAACAGTCTCTCCACTCGTCAATATGGCTTTCATAAGAGTCGTTCTACGATAGACCCTTTACTATGCTTGGATACGTATGCTCGTAATGCCTTTGCGAATAACCACACAGTTATTGCCATATTTTTTGACCTTGAGAAGGCATATGACACAACTAGGAGGTATAATATTTTGGCCCAAACCCACTCCTTAGGCCTCCGGGGCAATCTTCAATCCTTCCTTAACAACTTTTTAACTGACAGACATTTCTGTGTTCGGGTTAATAATGTGCTCTCCCCGGACTTTATCCAAGCTGAAGGTGTCCCCCAGGGATGTGTTCTGAGCACAACAATTTTTCTCCTTGCTATGAATGATTTGGGCTCTAGTCTTCCATCCAATATTTGGTCATCACTCTATGTTGATGACTTCGCTATTGCCTGTGCAGGCGCTGACTGTCACCTCATTACAGTTTCTTTCCAACATGCGGTAGACCGTGTTTCTAATTGGGCCACCACACATGGGTTTAAATTTCCCAGTACCAAAACTCACCAAATTACTTTCATTAGACACTCTGTCATCTCCGATCATCCTTTGTACCTCTTAGGCTCCCGTATCACTGAACGTGATACAGTTGGGTTTTTAGGCCTCCTCTTTGACCGTAGGTTATCCTCGAAACCTCACATTACCTCTTTGAAGGCAACTTGTCACAGTCGGCTGAACCTTCTTGAAACCCTTGCTCATCTTTCATGGGGAGCTGATCGTCGAACTCTCCTTCGCCTACATTACACCCTCATTTTATCGAAACTTGATTATGGTGACCAGATCTATTCAGCGGCTTCTACTGCTACTCTCTCTAGCCTTATCCCCATTCATCACCAAGGATTACGTTTATGCGTTGATGCTTTTCGCTTTTCCCTGTTGAGAGCCTCTATGCAGAAGCGAATGTTCCATTCTTATCCGATCGCCGTGATGCCAATTGCCTTCGTTACTATGTATGCTCTCATGATCTTTGCAATCCTTCTATTTGTAGAATGGTCACAGATAGTTGACATTCTTCATTTGTTTGCTGCCCCTGCTTGCTCCATCCCTTCTCTCTTCGCCTACATTCGCTCTTGTCTCCTCTTCAATTACCACCTTTCTATGTTCATGTAGCGTCTCACTTTTCCCTAGCCCCTTGGGAAGTTCCAGCTGTTCGAGTCTGTTCTTTCTCTCTTCCTTGCTCGAAAGTCCAACTGTCTACAGTCGCTTCCCTCTCTTTTTCTTGACCACTTCCACTCTCATTCTCATGCCATCGCAGTGTACACAGATGGCTCTAAGTCTTCTGACGGAGTAGGATTCACAGCAGTGTTTCCGGACAGCATCGAATGAGGGCATTTACTATCATTGGCTAGTATTTTTACTCCTGAATTGTATGCCATTCTTGCAGCACTTATCCGTATTGCATCTATGCCTGTGTCATCATTTGTGGTTGTCTCAGACTCCCTTAGTGCTTTACAGGCTATACAGAAATTTGATACACCTCACCCCTTAGTCCTCCGTATCCAACTTTAGCTATGCCGCATCTCTACCAAGCATAAAGATATTGTTTTTTGTTGGGTCCCTGGTCATGTTGACGTACAGGGCAATGACGTACAGGGACTATTTTGCTGCAGTAGCTACCCACCTTCACACCTGTTGGCAACAACGTTGGTCTACTCTGCTCGGTAACAAACTTCGATCTATTTAACCGAGTATAGGTTACTGGCCGCCTTCTTGTCACCAGTGTCGAGGTTGGGAGACTACTCTCCCCAGTCTTCGCATTGGCCATACTCGTCTTACTCATGGATATCTCATGGAGAGGCGCCCTGCTCCTCTCTGAGAATTGTCAGGTTCCATTATCGGTCAGCCACATTCTGTTAGACTGCCCACTTTATCAACGAGCATGCAGAATTTACCTCCAACGTCGTCTTCACTCTGCTGCTCTCTCTCTACCTTCCCTTCTCGCTGATGGACCCACCTTTCATCTGAACTCTCTCATTGACTTTTTGACATCAACTGACTTACTTCACAAACTCTGATGATACCTTCAGCCCTTTCTACCTCAATCTCTTGCTGCCTTCTACCCTCGCACTATCCCCTGCCCCGCTGTTTTCTGTAACCTACTGATCATCCCTCCCCCCTTCTGCTGCCCAATACCCTCGCTTCCTTCCCTACCCTGCAGCACTGTATAGCCCTTGTGGCTTAACACTTCTTTTTGTTTATAATAATAATTGTGACGTGCCCCCATTCTGATTTCTCCCCACTTATGCAAAGTCTCTGCTGCCTATTTTTCAGCCCTGTCTCTACCCATGAAAAAAATTCTACTCTTATTCTGTGTTCCTTAATTTTCCTCAACAGCCTCTGATGTGGAACTCTATCAAAAGCCTCACTGAAGTCCATATACACTATCATGATCTACCTCCTCAAATACCTTGGTGAAAAAGTTAGTAAATTCGTAAGGTAGGAATGCCCCTTTGTAAAACCATGCTGAGATTCATTAATCAAGTTATGCCTTTCAAGATGGCTACGAATTGCCTCGGCAAATATTGATTCCATAAATTTTCCCACTATGGACGTAAATCTAATTGGTCTATAGTTCAAAGCTAATTACCTGTCACCTGCTTTGTAAATAGGTATTACATTTGCCATATTCCACTTGTCTGGCACCATGTCAGTTCGTAGTGATATGTTACAAAGACTAACCAAAGGTTTGCTAAGTTCTTTACATTCCTTTAAAAACCCTTGTAAACAGTTCATCTGGGCTTTGGGATTTGTTCCATTTTAATTTCTGTATTTGTCTGAGGACCTTGTTACTAGTTAACCTAATCGTGCTCATGTTCTACATAATTTATTATTCCTGGGATTTCGCTAGAATCTTCAAGTGTAATAAATAAACGTTAAAAATTTCACACATTTCCTTATCAGTGTCAGTGATCTGACCTGAGTTGCTTTTGAGTGGACTAGTTTGGTCCCTAATCTTACTGCTATATACCTGAAAGAAACCTTTTGAGTGGACAAGTTTGGTCCCTAATCTTACTGGTATATACCTGAAAGAAACCTTTTGGGTTAGTCTTTGAATCCCTTACCACTTTAGCCTTATAATCTCTTCTAGTTTTTCTTATTCCCTTTTATATTTCTCTCATTAACTGAATATATTGATTTCTTAACTGCCCATCCCCTCATTTGATATGCCTATATAAATATGCCTCTTCAGACTAATGAGATTTTAATCATTTTTCTTTGATCTAATTTCTCTACTTGGAACACAAGTTGTCTGGGCAGCTAGAACTATGCTCTGAATAATGCCATTTGCAACCAACACCATCTACCTGACCCATAGTCAGGTCATCCCAATTTAGCCCACCCAGGTAATTTCTCAGTACTTTTTAATCAGTCAAATGGAAGTATGGGACAGACTTGACTGCAGTTATTTGGGTAATGCAATGATATATTGAAGCTAAATGATTTGTGATTGCTTTACCCAAGCTCATCATTAAGCTCAAGATTATTAATTAGTGATTCTTTGTTGGCAAGAACCAAGTCAAGCAGATTGTTTCCTCTAGTTGGTTCTGTCACAAACCTGTTTTAAAATGAAATCATGAATTGTATGAAGAAAGTCACTAGACTGGAGATTTCCTATCGTATTCTTCCAATCAATTTGTCATAAGTTAAAATCTCCCATTAACACGACACTTTCATATCTAGACGCCTTATGAATTTCGTCCCATAGCAGCTTACTGCACTCCCTATTAATTTGTCCGACCCTGAAGAAACTGTAACCAAACAGATTTTTTGTCCGATTCTTCTAATGTTATATCATGTCTAACAAAATAATTTATATTATCTATAACAACCCTCCCTGTTGACCTTATCAGTGTGGAATAGTTTATAGCCTTGTACATGGCATTCAGAAAGTATTTTTCTATCTTTCAGATTGAACGAGGTCTCCATTACAGCAATAATATCTATTACCTGTACATGCAAGTAATCTTAGCTCATCTATCTTATTTCTTAGACTCCTATAGCAAACATTAAGGGAGCTAGTCACTCTCCTCTACTGTCTCTCTTTGTTAGTTGATTAATTGTTTTGCCTTTACAAGCAACTTTATTATGAATATTGTCTATAAAATATATCCCTGAGGTATTCTGGTAATATCTGTTGTTTTCAACCCTTGTGCTGCATCTTGACTGTTTCCCACACATATTATTATTATAATAAAAAAGAATCGCTAAGCCACAAGCGCTATACAGTGCTGCAGGGTAGGGAAGGAAGCGAGGGTATTGGGCAGCAGATGGGGGGAGGGATGATAAGTAGGTTACAGAAAACAGTGGGGCAGGGGATAGTGCAGGGTTAGAGGGTAGCAAGAGATTGAGGTAGAAAGGGCTGAATGTATCAGTTTGTGAAGTAAGTCAGTTGTTGTCAAAAAGTCAGTGAGAGAGTCCGGATGAAAGGTGGGTCCATCAGCGAGAAGTTAAGGTAAAAAGAGAGCAGCGGAGCGAAGACGACGACGGAGGTAAATTCTGCGTGCTCGTTGATAAAGTGGGCAGTCTAACAGAATGTGGCTGACTGATAATGGAACCTGACAATTCTCAGAGAGGAGCAGGGCGCCTCTCCATGAGATATCCATGAGTAAGACGAGTATGGCCAATGCGAAGACGGGAGAGAGTAGTCTTCCAGCCTCGACACTGGTGACAAGAAGACGGCCAGTAACCTATACTCGGTTTAATAGACTGAAGTTTGCTACCGAGAAGAATAGACCAACGTTGTTGCCAACAGATGTGAAGGTGGGTAGCTATTGCAGCAAAATAGTCCATAAATGGAACACCTCTATATGAAACTGGTAGGTCATGTACTGCTGACCACGCAGCAGTGTCTGCCTGTTCATTGCCCTGTATGTCAACATGACCAGGGACCCAATAAAAAACAATATCTTTATGCTTGGCAAAGATGCGGCATAGCCAAAGTTGGATATGGAGGACAAAGGGGTGAGGTGTATCAAATTTCTGTATAGCCTGTAAAGCACTAAGGGAGTCTGAGACAACCACAAATGATGACACAGGCATAGATGCAATACGGATAAGTGCTGCAAGAATGGCATACAATTCAGCAGTAAAAATACTAGCCGAAGATAGTAAATACCCTCGTACGACACTGTCCGGGAACACTGCTGCGAATCCTACGCCGTCAGAAGACTTAGAGCCATCTCTGTACACTGCAATGGCATGAGAATGAGAGTGGAAGTGGTCAAGAAAAAGAGAGTGGGAAGCGACAGTAGAGAGTTTGGCTTTCAAGCAAGAGAGAGAAAGAACAGACTCGAACAACTGGAACTTCCCAGGGAAGTAGGGAAAAAGTGAGATTCAACATAAACATAGAAAGGTGGTAATTGAAGAGAGGACAAAAGCGAATATAGGCGAATATAAGAGAGAAGGGACGGAGTAAACAGGGGCGGCGAACAAATAATGCCTACTAATATCAGTGACCATTCTATAAACGGAAGGATTGCGGAGATCATGAGAGCGTACATAGTAGCGAAGGCAATGGGCATCACGGCGATCGGATAAGGATGGAGCATTCGCTTCTGCATAGAGGCTCTCAACAGGGGAAGAGCGAAAAGCACTAAGGCATAAATGAAATACTTGGTGATGAATGGGGTTAAGGCTAGAGAGGGTAGCAGGAGAGGCCGCTGAATAGATCTGGTCACCATAATCTTGTTTCGATAAAATTAGGGTGGAATGTAGGCGAAGGAGAGTTCGACGATCAGCTCTACATGAAAGATGAGCAAGGGTTTTAAGAAGGTTCAGTCGGCTGTGACAAGTTGCCTTCAGAGAGGTAATGTGAGGTTTCGAGGATAACCTACGGTCAAAGAGGAGGCCTAGAAACCTGACTGTATCACGTTCAGGGATACGGGAGCCATAGAGGTACAAAGGATGATCGGAGATGACAGAGCGTCTATTGAAAGTAATTTGGTGAGTTTTGGTACTGGGAAATTTAAACCCATATGTGGTGGCCTAATTGGAAACACGGTCTACCGCATGCTGGAGAGAAACTGTAAAGGTGACAGTCAGTGCCTGCACAGGCAATAGCGAAGTCATCATCAAAGAGTGATGACCAAATATTGGATGGAAGACTAGAGGCTAAATCATTTATAACAAGGAGAAAAAGTGTTGTGCTCAGAACACATCCCTGGGGGACACCTTCGGCTTAGATACAGTCCGGGGAGAACAAATTATTAACCCGAACACGGAAATGTCTTTCAGTTAAAAAGTTCTTAAGGAAGAATGGTAGATTGCCTCGGAGGCCTAAGGAGTGGGCTTGGGCCAAAATATTATACCTCCAAGTAGTGTCATATGCCTTCTCAAGGTCAAAAAATATGGCAATAACTGAGTGGTTATTCGCAAAGGCATTACGAACATACATATCCAAGTGTAGTAAAGGGTCTATGGTAGAACGGCCCTTACGAAAGCCATATTGACGAGTGGAGAGACTGTTAGGTGTCTCTAAATACCACACAAAAATGTCTATTTACTAGGCGTTCCATCAGTTTGCAAACTGCACTGGTAAGAGCAATGTAATGATAGTGGGAGGCTTCATGTCCCGTACTACCCGGTTAGCAGAAAGGGAGAGCAATTGCAGATTTCCACAGCTGTGGAAGAATCCTTGTGACCAAATAAGATTGAAAAGGCGTAACAGGACTGCAAGGGCTGACTGATGTAAATGTTGTAGCATACGAATATGAATGTCGTCAGGCCCAGCTGCCGATGATCGGCAAGCTGAGAGTATTGCCTCCAGTTCTTGAAGTGTAATAGGCACATTATACTGTTCTTCTCTGAGAGAAGAAAAGTCCAAGGGTGCTAACTCTCTGGCAGACTTTGAGGAAAGAAAGGAGGGGCATAGATGGAGCCCCTGAGAAATACCGACCAGATGACTGCCAATTTCATTGGCAACATCTAGTGGGTTTGCTATATCAACACCGGCAATCTGCAGAACAGGAGCCGGGTCAGGAGAATGTTTACCACTCAGTTTTCGTACTTTTCTCCAGACTGCACTCATAGAGGAAACAAAGGTGATGGTGGAGACAATCTCGATGGCAAGTGAGTTTAACATCACGGGTGACACGATGAGCGATCGCACACTTCTGCTTAAAATCAAGAAGTCTCTCTGTGGTTCTATTGTACCGGTACCTGCCCCACACAGCGCGTTTCAAACGTACTGCACGAGCACAAGCAGGAGACCACCAATGCACGCATTTCTCAGAAAGAATGCCCAAAGTTTGGGGTATAGAATGAGAAGCTGCGGTCAAAATGGAGGACGAGAAGAGGTGTAAAAGTTCATAAATATAGGACGAATAAGGAACCTCACTAAAAACAGTTAGTTGTGAGTAAAGGTTCCAATTTGCCTGATCAAATTGCCAGCGTGGGATACAAAGAAGTGGTGAATATGAAGGGGAAGTAAGAATGATTAGAAAATGATCACTGTCATGTAAATCCGAGAGAACAGACCAAGTGAAGTCTAATGTGGCGGCGGAAGAGCAGACTGAGAGATCGATGCAAGAGAGAGTGTGAGCACGAGGATCAAAATGGGTGTGAGTCCCTGTATTTAAGACATGGAGAGGGTGGGTAGCAAGAAAAGCTTCTAACTGAATGCCATGGGATTCACTGTGAGACCCCCCAGAGGAAATGATGGGCATTAAAATCGCCACGTAACAGCAGCGGTGGCGATAATGGCGAAACAAGAAAGGCAATATCTGGGATAGATAATGCCCGAGAAGGAGAGAGATATAAAGAACAGAGCGTGTACCACCTATGCAAGTGGATACGGGCTGCTGTGTAATGCAGCAAATTACGAACAAATAGCTGATGGTACGGAATATCAGTGCGTAGAAGAAGGGCTCTTTCATTAAAGGTCCCATCAGGAAAAGCATCTGAAGAATACAATAAATTATAGCCTGAGATGGGATAGATAACAGCAGAGTGCAATTTTGGTTCCTGTAAGCAAACACCAACAGGGGAAAACTGGGAGAGTAACATCTGAAGCTCACCCGATTACCCCTGAGGCCGAGTATATTCCACTGTAAATAGGCCATGATTGGCAATGATAAAGATACCTGAAATCCACAGGTAAGGGTTCCTAAGGACTAGAGGGTTTGGAAAAGTCCACATGCGGTGGCAAAGGAAAATGTTCAAGCATTGAAGGAATGTTGCACTGGAAAGAAAGGAGTTGTGCAGATGGAGGAGAGGAGAGAGAAGGAACAGAGGGTGGATCAGTGTCCATTGATGGTTTGGTCTCTGCAATATATTCAGAGATTGCTTCAAGTGTTTCTGAATTCAAAGACGTCGTATGGGAGACAATATTGGAGATGGTAGGGGGAGGATGAGTAAAGATTGGAACTGTAATGGACTGTATCAAGGTAGGCGGGGCGAAAGGGTGGAGGGAACTGGAGAAGAAGCGTGGAAGGGGACAGAAGAGGCAGAAACCTGGGAGGTGGCAGAAGACGAAGAAACTTGTGAGGGAACAGGGGAGGAAGGCACAGTTACAAGTTTGTAACAGAGACAGTGAGAGGGGAAGAACCAGGTACAAAGACAGGGAAGGTAAAATGAAGATGTGGAAGAAGGGAAGGAGGGGTTAAAGGAGCATTTTTTGACATCTTAGAAATAGAGGGACGATTGGGAGGTGTCGTACGAGATCTCATCAATACAGAGGCTTGTGAGGGAGAACACGAAGAAGCGAGAACCGACTGAGGTGCTGAAGAAGTGACATCTAAGCCCAGGACAGCAAAAGAATTAGATATGAGTGACTATGGGAGAGGTAACCACAGAGGAGGCTGCAGAAGAAGGGACATCAGAAGTGGGGGGACGTTTTGAAACACAGGAATAAGAAACACGAGGTAGTCTCCCTTGGAGGTGGAGATGAGAAACTGTCATAGCATAAGGGAAACCTTCTGCCTTTTTGAGGTAACGGATTTTCCGCTCATTTAAGTAGACTTGGCAATGGCGAGAGTACAAAGGGTGAGCCTCATGACAATTAAGGCATGAGGGAGGTCGATTGCAAGATGTATTAGAATGGTCATCGGCACCACAGACTGGGCATTCGGCTATAGATCTGCAACATTTCGCTGGATGGCCAAATTGCCAGCAATTTCTACACTGTTGCGGTGTAGGGATCACCTTTCGAACTTGTAACCGATGTCCTGCTACATAAACTGAGGATGGGAGTTCACGGCTATCAAGAGTTAAACGAGCCACATTGCTAGGGTATCGTCTCCTCCCACAGGCAGGAAGAACATAAGTGTCTACCTTGAGGATTGGGAGATCTTGGAGTTCCAGCTGTTCAAGAATGTCAGTGCCACATGTGTGGAAATTTTGTTGAACTATGGTATAAAGCAGAATGACAGTACCACTACAAGAATTGAGGGAATGATGTTTTTAATAGTGACAGGAACAGTATTGATATGGGAAAGAAGAGAAAGATCATGATCTTGGGTAGCATTCTGTACAGTGATGATGCGCATACTGCTCTTAAGACCATGAAAAGAAATATCTTTACCAACATGGCATTGGAGTGCCTTGCCAATACTATGGTCGGAAAGATAGGCAAAAGAGGAAGTCGGTCGTAAAGTGAAGAATTTAGTCCATTGTGCATTCTGAAACTGAGCATTGAAAGGAAGTGCAGGACTTGTCTATCTGTTCTGAGAAGAACAAGAAGGTGGAGAAGTATAATCAGCAGGTAATTGTCGTTGGCATTTAGGCGTGGGACTAGAGTTGGTCAGACGTGGAACGAGCCGGCCATTCGAAAATTGCCACACCATAGAGACCGTAGAGAGAGAGGCCGGAAGCATAGTCTAAGGAGAGCGGAGGCCAGATAAATTGAAGGAGTCAGTCGAACCTGAAGCAGGTGAGGAAACAGCACTTGCAAGAGGTACAGAGGCATTAGGAGTGTCCGAAGAGTGGTCCAAAGACAAGGAGGGGTCAGAACGGGGTGTGGTATCAAGAAGGGGCCCGAGGGTAGCAGGTTCATGGACTAGGATTTCAATGGTTAGGTTACTTCTTTTTGTTTTTAAGAAAAAAATAAAAAATAAAAATAAAAAAAAGAATAAAAAAAAGGGGAGAATGGGGAGGGAAAGTTCCTGAGAGGAATGAGAGGGCCAGAAATCTCCCTCCACTCCCAAGAGGACCTCAGCACCGCAAGTAGTGCAGATGCAGCATAGAACCTGTGCCATACCCTACCCATCATGCCAGTAAACCAGCAATCCAGGATAGCAACCTCACATCTGCTGAGCTACCTCGGTGGACAAAAGAGAGGGTGGCCAGATATCCACCACAAAGCATACCTCCTTTGGCCACCACCCCCGGAATCCGAAAGGCAGCCTCCAGAGATACACCCATCACCCGAAAGATACCCAAAGCCACTCCCCGGGAGACCGGAGAGGGACTGGGACATCCCCAGGCGATCCAGATTCCACGGCAAACTACACCACTGCCAAGAACCTCAACGAAATGGGATGGACCCCAGTACCCTTTCCCCTACCCAGGAACTAGCATGCTTGTGGAAAAAAAAGAAAAAAAAAGAGGAAGGGTAATAGGGATGGGTGGGGAGGAGGAGGAGGAAAAGAAAAAGGGAGGATGGGATAAGGGAGGGGGAATTGAAGGGTAATTAGGTTCGGTCTGAGAAAGGAGACCAACAGGTCTAATTCCTCAGACCAAGAGCCTCTTCACCATCCAAGGAGCCCCTCTTGAAGAGGTTCCCACATATAGTCCTCTATAATCTATCAGTTTAAAGTTTTAGACAAGTCAGCAATAGCCCCCACAGTAGAGTTAGCTAATGCAACCACTCCAGCCCCTGGGAGATATGTATCCCATCCCTTGCATACATATCATATTTACCATAAAAATTTGTCCATTATCAATGAATGAGATTGCAAATTCCTTGCTATTACAATATTACAATCTGGATGATTAAAGCTCAAACTAGCCTGTTAATTAAGATATTATTCTTAGCCCATCATCCAAACTACTAAAAATATTTGTCCGGGAGTACAAAAATACACATTTTTAATCTTTACTAGTAAATTATAAAATAAGAGCATTATAAAAGACAACAAAGTGCATTCTTTGGTTTCATTTCTCACAACCAGAATTATCACATTACAATATCAGAAACACGACTAGAATTATTACAATATCATCCGTGTCACAACCGACTACAATATCACAAACACTCCTGTGTCAACTATGACACACGAAACCATTGTAACAGTGTCACACACCTTTCTCAAGGTTATAACACCATTTCAATTGTATCCACTTGACACCCTTGTCTCCGTGTAAATCTACACACTTTCGCTACCGTGTCCACATGACACCCTTGTCTCCGTGTAAATCTACACACCTTCGCTACCGTGTCCACATGACACCCTTGTCTCCATGTAAATCTACACAACTTTGCTACCGTGTCCACATGACACCTTTATCTTCGCGTTATAACACACCACGTCCACATGACAACTTGCAGGGTCCATCACTAACACCTTCGTGGGGGCCAGCCTACCAAGTCCAGTCACTGCCATCAGGAAACTGTCCAGTCGTAGTCAACAGGAACTAAGTTATTCGATGCCATCAGGAACGAAGTCCAATTGTTCCCAGCATCAAACTAAGTCCAGTCACAGCCATCAAGAAACTAAGTCCATGTTCCCAGCAGGAAACTTTCGTTGTCAGCAGGAGACGTTACCAGCAAAGTCAAGCTGTGAAACCATGCTAAACTCACACTATGTATGAGGTCTTCACTCTCAGTGAGCTGTGCAGAACACACTATGTTGTGAGTAGACTGAATGCGGCCATCTGATAATTCTGAGGCCGTCAGACTCAGTGAGTTGTTCGAGACACACTAACTGAGGTTGGCTCACCAGCCTCGACATAAAGTGTGATGACGTCACACTCGGTACTGTTGTCTGGCAGCAGCACCAAATTGCTCAATCAACCACTTCTTCAGTTGTCCTTTCTTTGTTCGTAACACTTGCAGTACCTGTTTGACCAGCAATTTATACCAACTGCCCTACATATCCATTCATTGCCCACTCCCCTTCTCGGCAAAATGCTACATATGTTTCGGAACCCCCTCTTAGACATAATTACATCTATGGCTAACTTATCCAGCATCTCTTTTCTCCATCCCTTCCGAATATCATTAACACCAGCACTAAGATGGGCTTGTTCACATTACCTAATATAATATTATCCACCCTGTTGACTATGTCATCAACATCAGCTCCTGGGAAGCATACTCTCTGTCTAACGTTCCTATCTCTGTTACAGAAAACACGGTCCATATATCTTACCTATGAGTCAACCACAAGTAAAATGTTCTTGCCATGATTAACAGGGCAGTTAGTGGTACCTTTAACCTTGCTAATCACTGAAGTTGATTCTCTGCTCGTCTGCTGGTGTGAGCAGACGTGCACATGCTGCCCTCTCTCTGCGATTGGAAGACTTCCTGTTTTTTTCCAATATGGCACAGAGTGTATGGAGGAGGGCAAATACTGTGGGCATCCAGCTGGTTTGTGGGGCTATTTCGCTGCAAGCTGCTCCCGTGCTGTTGCCATTAATCATCCGGGATATGTGTGGTATATAGGATGAAGAATTGTATGGTGTAGTGCTTAATGGCGCATACAGGATGTTTGTCAAGTTGTTGAACACCGGCGTCTATGAGAGGCTGGTAGAGAAATACCAGGATGTGCCAGTGGACGTCAATTCTATGGTGAGTGTCCCCCTTCATGACGTCTCCAGGCAATATACATGGGTTAGAGTGCGAAATGTACCGTTTGAGGCTGATGAAACGGACATATGCAATGTTTTCAAGGACTACGGGACCGTTCACCTGGCACAGCCCAGCAAGTGGGTAGAAGGTGCATACATGGGATTCCCAGAGGGCACGTTTTCACTGAAAATGACGATATGGCACCCATACCATCATATGCTATGTTGGAGGCCTTCAGGACTCAGCTCATGGTGTCCTATGCTGGACAACGCAGGACCTGCAGGCGTTGTGGTGGTTTTGATCACCTTGCTGCATATTGTGAACAACAGACTAGACTTCATAGTTTAGAATGTACTGACACAGGGGAATCTGGGAAAGTTGGACGTGTTCTGGAGCTACAGGAAGGACGTGGGCCTGGTCGTCTGTGGAGTGAGGAGGTGGAGCGAGCATAGGCAGTGGCGGGTGCGGACCTGACGGCCCCTGTGGCTGGGGGCCCTGGGGGACCCATTTTGCCTGATGGTGGGGGACGGCATGGTTCGGCAGAGAAAGCCATCAACGAGGTCCTAGAGACGGTGCTCACCTCGCCGTTTCCCCAGTCTGATGGGGAGGGCGAGTCGGCGATGAGGGCTGGTGTGAGGAATGCTGCAGACCTGTGTGGACAGCAAAATGAGCCCATCGACTTCGTGGTGTCTCACGGGGCAATGTGCCCAGATAGTGGGAAGGTTGGACATGTGGTGGAGGTGGAGGTTCACCGTGAGGTATCACATGAGGTGAAAATGGAAACAGGTGGAGTCACGTGCAAGCGTGAGGCTGTGACATCGGATTCAGATGATGTCACTCCAGCACAGAGGACCGGCAAGGTAGTGGTGGTGGAGGAGGATGGTGGTGGTCCCTCAGGGACTTTGGACCCAGAGCTGGACCGGGGAGAGGTTAAGGCTACCAGTAGAGACATGCTTAAAGGAGGTCCAAAAGGACATGGTGCCATTGTGAGGAAGGTGTCAAAGCACAGGGAGAAGAAACCACTGCTGGCCTAAGGTGTATGACAGTTAACATTAATGGTTTGTGTCAGGATGTGAAGCGTGCGTGGTTTGCAAGTTTCTTGTGCTGGCATAGAGTGGATGTTGTATTTGTGCAAGAGAACAATATCAAGGTTGGGCGTATATTGTAGGTGAATGGATATAGGGCTTTTATGATGCAGACGGGACACTTGAAGGGAAGGGTGTGAGTCCTACTCTGGGAGGCTAGCCTATTTGTGGTTAGTAGAAGTGAAGGGGGGTGAGGGGCGTATTATCCAAGTGGATGGATGGTGGATGGGCGAGCGACTGGCGTTAGTGTGTGTGTATGCACCCGTGGAGAGTGATGCACGTCTGAAAGCAGATTTCATGAGGGATGAGCTCGTTTATTATTTCTGTTCTTTACCACCTGTTGCTATTGTGGGAGGGGATTGGAATTGTGTTATTCACAGGGCAGACATTGAGCCGTGGGGGGCAGGGCATTTTTCAACTATCCTAGGTGATCTTCTGAGAGATGTGTGTCTACGTGACATATTTGAGGGTGGGGCTTGGGAGGTGGAGCACACTTTTGTTAGACATGGATATGCGGTAAGGCTAGATCGGGTGTACATCACAAAGTGGGTAAGAGTGGAGTCCTTGCATACAGTGGAGGTGGAATATTCTGATCATAGGGTGGTTGTGGCAGACCTGGGGTGAGATGGGCTGGCCAGGAGGTGTAAGAGTTATTGGAAACTAAATACGAGGATCCTGGGTGATGAGGAGGGGCAGGGAGGATTTGAGATGTTGTGGGCAGAGCTCAGTGAGGAAAGGCAGGGCATAGAGGATTTTCTGGGGTGGTGGGGCGGTGTGGCTGAGGGACGAATACATCAGTTTTAATGTGAGGGAGGGGAAACGCATAATGCAACAATCGTATGGGCTCCTTCAGTACCTAGAGGGTAGGCTGAGGGATTGCTATGGGAGAGGTGGACACAGGGGAGCATATCCTGTGGAAGAGATAGAAACATTGAAGGGAAGGATTCGTGAGCTGCAAAATGAACGTTTTAATGTGGTGCGTGTGCAGGGGGGCGTTGAGGAGGTGTTATGGGGCGATCGACTGTCAGCATGTGTTTTACGGGGTCAGCAGCGACGTCGGATGGTCACTGAGGTTGGTAGGTTAGTCGTCCACTCTGAAGTGGGGGGTTATCGTGAGGGGCAAGTGTTGCGAACGACAGAGGGGATGAGTGGTTATGTGGATGCATGGTATGAGCAGTATTTGGGAAGTAGTACAGTGGGAGGTGTGGCATTGCATAGCCCCTGCGAGCTAATGCCATGTTCATTGGGGCGTAGTGATCGAGTAGCGCTGGGTGAGGAGATAGATGAGGGCGAGGTTTGGTGGACATTAGTGAGTATGCGTATGGGAAAGGCTCCAGGGATTGATGGATTGCCCTGTGAATTTTACCTGCAGAATTGGAAGTTAATGCGTGGATTCCTGATGGAGTTAATGAATATCATGAAGGAGAAGGGGGTGTTGGGGGAGTTGCAAGCCACAGCAGTGGTTGTTCTGGTCCCAAAGGGAGAGGTCCAGAATACCCTAAAGGATTATCAGGCGATATCTTTACTTTGTGTGGATTATAAATTGTTTACTAAAATACTGGGAAATCGCCTGAAATGTGTTGTGGGGCATGTCGTATCTGGAGGGCAATATGGGTTGCCTGGCAGATCTATGGTCGAGGGCCACAGACGTCTTAAGGGGTTTGTAGAGGGTTTCAGGGTGAAAGGGGGGAGCTTACTTGCTTTGGATTGGCAGGGAGCATATGACCATGTGGAATGGGAGGCGTTGCGGCAGATCCTTCTAAAGCAGGGATTTGGGGAAGAAGTTGTGGAATAGGTGGAGACATTGTATCGAGGGGCGTGGGTGCGCGTGCAAATTAATGGTCGCATAGGGGAAGCAGTGTGTATGGAGCGGGGCCTCAGGCAAGGATGTCCACTATCTCAAATCCTGTTTTCCTGTGTTCAAGAAGCATTTTACAGACTCATTGAGGCACGTATCTGTTGGGGGGACAGGGGAGGCGGGGTGTGGGCCGGGGATCATAGGATACGTCGATGACACGACCGTACTTGTGCAGGAGGGAAAGAGTTTGAGAGAGGTGGGAGAGGTCATTTATATGTTTGGGGAGGCTACGGGGATGAGGGTTAATGTGGAGAAATCATGCTTATTAAAGCTGGGAAATTGGAACTGGCAGGGGGATTGGGATGCTGGTGTGGATTGGAGGGTGGTGGATAGCTTAAAGATATGTGGAATAGTGTTTATGGAGAATTAAGTGTGGTCGAGAGAGGTGAACTCCGAGCATATTGTGGAACAGGTGCAGCATAGATTGGGGAGTTTGCACCCATATCATTTGACATTGTTGCAGAGGGCCATCGTGGCAAACACGTTACTATACAGTAAGGTTTAGCACATGGTGGCAGTTTACCCCTTAATGGGGCAAGAAATTACTGGAATCTTAAAGCAGGTGTTTAGGTTTATATGGGGTTCTGGGTGTGATTGGCTGAGGAGGGAGGTGGTAATGCTGCCGGTACACCAGTGGGGGTTAGGGTTATTGGATCTACAGCATTGGGTAAAATATGTTTACTTATGAAGGGAGTATGTACGAGTCGGGAGGTGTGGGGGGTTAAAGCTTCTGTATGAGGGAGTGCAGAGGTGGTATGTGGGTGCAGAGTTGAGGGAATGTGAGGAGGTGCTGTGTACCCTCATGGTCCTACGAGAGCCTGGCAAGATCCACATAGGGGTTTTGGCGAGAGTAATTGGGAGCCGGGTGGTGGTGCCTGGAGAGAGTGGAGGGAATATACCCAGTCGATGTATGAACATAGATGGGGAGATATTTGGTGTCGTTTGCGAAAGTTGAAGCCCAGACCTCGGGTGCAGGAGGTTATGTTCCATCCATTTCCTGCCTGGCATTTTGCCATCAGGAGCAGTCCTGTGGGCGAAGCGAGTAGTGGAGGAGAGTGGATGTGGAGTGAATGGTGGAGAGGATACGGCATATCATGCTGTGTATCCTACTCCCTGGATGAGTAGGATAGTGAGGCTAGTGGGAGGGGGGGGCATACCAGTGCTGAGAGTGCTCGTTTTGGATGTGGTAGGGGTGCCAGAGAGTACACAACGAGCATTGGCACATATAATGGTAGATTTTGTGTATGTGCCGTGGGGTATGCATGGGAATGGGGATTGGGTTGTGAGGAAATGGGTACTGGCAGCTACTTTTCATAGGACGGTTTGCAGGAATAGGGAAATATATGGATCACTGTGGGAGGGAGCCTTCCCCGCAGGTTATCGTGGTTTAACTATTGGGATTTTACTAGCTTTGTAGTGGGGGGTTGTCATGGCTGGGGCAAGGATTGAGAATGTCATCCTGGGTTCCAATGGGCTTGCCGTCGGGAGTGTGTGTGTGTGTGTGTGTGTGTGTGTGTGTGTGTATGTGTGTGTGTGTGTGTGTGTGTGTGTGTGTGTGTGTGTGTGTGTGTATGTGTGTTTGTGTGTTTGTGTGTGTGTGTGTGTGTTTGTGTGTTTGTGTGTGTGTGTGTGTGCGTGTGGCGTGGTGTGGGCGTATGGCCTAGATGTAAACGAGGGAAGGTTCAGTGTGGTTAGTAGGTGTTAGGATGTACATGTGATGACAGCTGGATTAAGCGTGTGATCCAGTTTGGTATTGGGGATGATGACTGCATTACTCTCTGCGTATATAACGCCTTGCTGTGCTTGGTCACTTACCATCACACCTATGTAAGAGGGTTGAGGTACATATTATTTTTAGAAGTATTGTATGCATGTATGCTGTAAGAATGCTTTGGTGTGGTTTGTTGTGATTGTAATACTGTTGCACTGTGACAGGCTTATATGCTCATGTTAAGCTAGGAGAATGAGTGACAGGGTAATGTACACTGACGAGAGACAGTTGATGGTTGCCCAAAGGAGTGTTGAAGTGACTGACTTTGCAACTTGATAGTGTTTCTTGTATACACCTTTGTTTTGCACAATGACCTTTGTGCATTGAATAGGTTATGATAGGGTAGTTTATTTACGTGTTTGCATTAGGTTACAGAAGCCTGTGCTGTGATATTGATTTTTTTTTGACAGGATATTTAATCTTATATATCAATTGTATGTGTACAACGACATGTTAATTCAGTAATAGGCCAGTGTATTTGGTGGAGGTGTGTGTAGCTCTGGCGGATACAGATACTTCTGTATTATTTAACCCCAGGACAGGGGTAGGAGGATTTGATCACATGGTGGCAGAGTGTGGAAAGATGGCTCTTAGCTGTTCGACGGCTTTTCCAACGTCGGTGGTGTCAATACCTTCGGAGTGTTCCTCGTTGGTGCCTGTGTCAGGTGCTGGACGGATGACTTGGGCAGATGAGGTTGACGGAATGGAGGAACGTTGTGTGACACTGATGGAGGCGTCGGGTGGCCTCTCAGGAGAAAGGATTGGACATGCAACAACAGCAGAGGTGCAGGGGATGTCTAGTTCACTCCAGGAGCCCTTGGACCTCCCCCCGCAGGAAGTGATCAACGTCTTACTAGACGAGCCGTTGGACGTTTTATCTGATGTAGGGACGGATTCCCAGCTTGGCTCTGTGGACCTGGGGAAGGAACCAGGGTGTTTGGATCTTGAGTCTGATGGTTTGCAACGCCTGCAAGTGGTGGCTGAGGTCCACGAGCCTGGTGAGAATGTCGAGATGGAGCTGGGAAGCGGCTCTAGGAAACGGGCTGGGGAGTCATCAGATGATGAGGTTCTCACGCCAGCTCAGAGGCCTGTTAAGAAGTTGTCGGGGGATGTAGCTAGGCCGGGGTTGAGGAGTGCACAAGGGAGGGAGGAGGGTCAGGAGGGAAAGAGTGCACGAGAGGGTTCGAGCTTTTTTAAAGGAGGACAGAGTAAGACCCAGAGGGATAGGGGAAAGCCCCCTTTGTTGAAGCTTTCAAGTGTTTAACTATTAATGTCAATGGCCTTGGGGCTGAAATGAAGCATGCATGGTTAGAGAGTGTTTTGTGGCAGTTTGATGTGGATGTATGATTTATTCAGGAACATAATTATAAGTATGGATACGAGTTAAGGTTGAAAGGTTATCGAATGTTTGCAGGCAGTTCATTGAGGCTAAAAGGTAGGGTCCTTGCATTGGAGGAGGAGGAAGGGAGGGTTGTGAGGGTGGAGGGGATCTAGGAGGAGGTCAGGGTTTGTTTTTTGGGTGTGTATATGCCTGTGGAAGGGTTTAGACAGGTAAAGGTGGATTTTGTGAGAGATGTTTTGTTATTTTTTTTGCGGGGTTTGCCCATGGTCACCATCCTGGGAGGAGATTGGAGTTGTGTTATCAGGCATAAAGATGTGGAGCCGTGTGGGTCTGGTTGTGTGCTTGTGGTGTTACGAGATGTGCTGCAGGATGCTGGGGTATCTGATGTGGTGGGGGGAGGGGGTGTGGGTAGAGCACACGTTTGTGAGGAGAGGATATGCAGCGAGACTGGATCGACTATATGTAACTACAGGGATTATGGTCCAACGGGTACAAACCATCGATGTCGGGTTTTCAGATCACCGAGCAGTTATGGCGGAACTGGCATGGTTTGGTATGGTAGGATATTGGAAACTGAATGTGCGGCTTCTTACTGCAGGGGAAGAGGGAACATCTTTCAGAGATTGGTGGAAACCTTCCTGTGGGGCTAGGGATCAAGGGGTGGGCGTGTTGGATTGGTGGGAGTTGAAAGCCAACCCATGGATTCAGGCGTATTATAGAACTAAGGGTCAAGAGGAGGCAGGGTGGAGGTTCGGGTTGCAAAAGTATCTAGAGGGGCAGCTGAATGCTTGTTATGAGGGAGGTGGAGGTAATCGGTATGGGGAAATTGCAGACCTTCGGGGTAGGTTATGTGACTTACAGAATGAGCGTTTTGATTTCATATGTGTTAGGGTGGTGTTGGAGGAGGTGCTTTAGGGTGACAAACCCTCGGGTTGTGTTTTGCGTAGGTTCAGGGAAAGGCAACAGGCGACCACGATGATGACTTTGGAGGTGTGTGAGAATGTGGGGGGATATCAGAGGGGGCAGATGCTATGCACGACGGAAAGTATGAGTAATTATGTGGACCATTGGCTTCAGAAAAGAAATGCGGCAGAGGGTGGGCAGTGCCAGGGAGGGGGGATTGTGTGGTGATGTAATAATGAATGTTTTAGGTGAGAAAAAGCACGTGGAGCTAGGGG